>NC_025993.2:5207319-5359627 GCF_000442705.2 Elaeis guineensis
AAGAAGTCATAATTTTTTATAAAGGATAGGGGTAGTTTCGTCATTCAAAATTTCAAATACAAAAGTGAAACTGTAAATATTAAATGTGCGTTGTAAAACAGTGATTATGTAGACTAATAATATAAAATAATATATTTTATGTTGAATTTTTTACATCATCCATGGTGCAAAAAAATTCCGCTTGAAAGGACAGATATCAGCTACCCCCGGAGCTAGATCGTGGCCCCATCTCGAGGCCTGAAGGCTCAAGTAGGCCCTGAGCCGACTTCCGCCCACCTAGATCATGGGCGGAATTCGAGCACAGAGAATATGCAATTTTAAAATGGGCCAGGCCCGAATCCCGACTCTGGGGGAGGTATTCACGTCATTGGGCGGTGACGCGATTCGAGCACTTGCCTGCCCTCGATTACTGGAGGTCGTATCTGCGACCCCTTGAAGAGCTCGAGAGCGAGAGAGGGACCATGGGCTCTTTGGGTCTCGCCTTGACGTCCATTGCGGCAGCGAGGCCAACGCCATCGCCGGCTTCTTCTCCATCTCTGGCTCTCTCCAACGAGAAGTCTTTTGCCTCTCTCCACTCTTCTGACTCTTTGGAGACTTCGAGGGCTTCTTTCCGTCTTGAAATCAGCTATCATCGCCGTTTACTCGCCGAATTGCGGTGCAAGCCATCGGCCGTCACCCGGTCAGGCCCGGTTAGTGTTCCGGATTCCGATATTTCGTCTCCATTCTTTAGCTTCGGTTGGAGTTTCTTTTTTAGGATGGCTGTATCAGTTTTAATTTCATAAATTTTGCTTTTTTTTCTTTAATGAAAAGTAGTGTGGGTTTTTTTGAAATTGGAATTTTGTCTGCGGGTGCTTGGGTTTCTCGTGAGCTTGATTCCAACTAAAAATTTGATTTTTCGTCCTATTTGTGACCTTTTTTTTCTCTATCTGGACGAGTACTTTGGAGAAGAAAGAAGACAGGCCGTCTTTGAATTGATAAGGGGGCCAATACTTTGGAAAGAGAAGAAAGGCAGTCTTTTTAACATCAGTTTCTCTCTCGCTGTTGTTTGTTCTCTTTTTCCCTTTAGTTCTTGACTCTGTGTATGGGTATGTTTTCAAATTTTAGGTTGTAGCTGTTGCGAAACCAGAGCCTCTGAAGATTATGATATCAGGGGCTCCTGCATCTGGCAAGGGAACACAATGTGAGCTCATCGAGAAGAAAGTAAGTTCAGTATTTGATATTGCCCTATTAAGTTTGTGCTCCTGCTTGAATATGTTATTCAGCACACAATAATTCATGTATGAATAAAACACTTACTCATTGTAATCGCACTTCTGCTTGTGCATAATGAACTGAAATATTCTAACAAGTATGATCAAGTAAATTAATTTTGGTCACTCCGATTTTGTAATTCATTTTCTTGGGCAAGTTTTGGATTAATATGTATTAACAAGCATTTACTGCTGTAATTCATCTGCTTTAATGAGTCAAACCTATCGGAAAAAGTTTTCTTCTTGCATCAGAATTTCTATTTCGATTTTGATTATTTTATTGCTGTCCAAAAAATCATTTTCAGTTATGAAGTTCCTGTTTGTTCTAGATACCCAATGCCCAAGTAATATTTGGTGATAATACTGGCATTTGTTTTCAATTGTTGTGTTATCGCCATATTTTGTGGTAGATGTAATTTATTACTCATTTACACATGATTAATTCTACATGCTTGATTTTTTTTTTTGAGTGGAATTCCACATGCTTGAATAACTCCTTGAGAAAGACAGATTGTATCAAATGGTGCTAATATATGCAGTATGGGCTGGTTCATATTGCTGCTGGAGATTTGCTAAGGGCAGAAATTGCTGCTGGAACTGAGAATGGGAAGCGTGCCAAAGAATATATGGAGAAGGGAATGTTGGTTCCTGATGAAATTGTTGTCATGGTATATTGATCACCTGATCTGATGCTTTCCCCTCCTTTCCTTCTTGTCATGGCTCTTACTGGAGTATTGTGACTTGTGAATGTCAGATGGTAAAGGAACGTCTTCTGCAACCAGATGCTCAAGAAAATGGCTGGCTTTTAGATGGATACCCAAGAAGCTTATCTCAGGCAACTGCTTTAGAAGATCTGGGAATCCGACCTGACCTTTTCATTCTCCTGGATGTGAGCACTTTGCTTTACTAAAATTATTACTTTGTCAAACTGATGTCACATTTGATGCATGCTTTTAGTGATATTATAACACTACTAATTTATTTCTTATTTTCTATAGGTTGTTTGTTCCTCTTTACATCCTAAATCCTTATTCCAATCAGTTCAGTCTCACCTTATGGATTTAAGATTTATCACTGTCTGAGAACATTTTTATGTCAACATTCTAATGCATTGAATTCTTATCCAACACAAATATGACACATAAATATTAAGAAGCCTACCTCATTGTTACCCAATTCGGGCTTGTGAATCCAAGGAAAACCATGCAACGTTCCATTGGACTAAAAAGGATTCTAGACAAAGAGGAAAGAACGCAAAAAGTGATGCAAGGAACAAAATACACACTTATATGCACCACTAAGGTTCAAATTATAAGCCAAAAAGACAAATTGTAGCAAATCACGTTGCTTTCCCATATCCAAATGACCTAATTATAGCATCTCTACTAAAATTAGTCAATGTAGTTATAAGCATGCTGTTCGTTCCTCGTTCCTTTGCCCGAGTATGAAAATATCTGCTGTTTTGACCTAACAAAGAACAGGGGATAAAACTTGTAACTTATGTAAACCATGCCTCTTAAGATGAACTGTTCTACCTTTTTCCTTGTTAAGCTTTTAGTATCAACTTCTGTTGAAAGCATCATATAATTGCAATGTAATACCAATTTCTATGGATCAAGAGAACTAGATGAGAAGTTTTATCCTTATACCTGATTTCTTTTGCAGGTTTCTGAAGAGGTACTTATTGAGAGAGTGGTTGGTAGAAGGCTTGATCCTGTTACTGGAAAAATATACCATTTGAAGTACTCTCCTCCTGAGAATGAAGAAATTGCTGGAAGACTTACCCAACGGTTTGATGATACAGAAGAAAAGGTGCTTCATATGCCAAGTCATTGACTTAATTTCCTTGATTGATGGTTCAAACTCTGATTAAGCCACCTGAACTATTTGCTTCCATACATCATTATGTACAGACAGATAACCAGAAGAATAAAAGAAATGTTCAATTTGGAGGCATCTCTAACATATGACGTTTATCTATTTTTCTCTTTCTTTTCTGAAGGTAAAGTTGCGATTGAAGACTCACCATCAGAATGTTGAAGCTGTCCTTTCAATATATAAAGATGTCATATTCAAGGTATGTGGCATCTCTCTCTCTCTCTCTCTCTCTCTCTCTCTCTTTCTCCACGCGCACATGCTCACACACGCACATGCATACAGACACATGCATTCACTCACCCTGAAGATCAGGTGAAAATTTATATGTGGAAATACTGATAAATACTACATGCAATGCAATTCATATATCTGTTGAAGATTACATGGCCCTTTTGATGGAACAAAAAAGGCAGGTCTTTTTTTTTTCTTTCTCTAACTGATGCTCAGTCGAAGTTTATGGATATATATAATATGTCCTAGATAATGCCATTTATAGAGGCAAGGTTACTATTGGAGTTCACATAGTGCTGCCTATCCTCTCTGCATGTTGGTGTAAGGCTGCTTAAGTTTAACCCTCCCCAGACCCCACAATGGCAGGAGCCTCATGTACTGAGCTGCCCTTTTTATGGTGCTGCCTATGAAATTAAGAAAGACAATTCTATTTGTGAACCCTGATTCACTTATATCTGCTTGATCACAACAAGCCTAAGAGATCATTGGGTGTGTGGTAAAGAAGAGAGGATATTTTATAGACTGCTGAAAATTAAGAACTGAAAGTGGAGAGTAATGCAAAAGTTTGAAGACCTAAAACCTTGCATGTACATCCAATTAGAAAATGTCAAAAAAAAGTGTAAATTTCTTTTAATCAAGTGAAGAAAGACTCAAATGGAAGCTGAGTAGTGGGTGCAAGGCTTGTTGCCTGTGGTTAGGCAATATTTGCAACTTCCTTTGTTATTGATTTATTTTGTTGGTATATGAATACAAGAAAGATTTCCTCCTCTTTTTATTATTAGTAACAACTTGTATGAAAGCCACTCTGGTTAATTATTTTTGTTAATATTAGCTAAGACTGATGATTGCAATTTTAGATCCTGCTTGATCAGTCCCAACTTCATAAATTTTAGGTCAATTCCCATGGCTTTTTTTTTTAAAAAACTTACATGGCCAGAGGACTTTACAGCTGACTTCAGTAATTTGCAGCACCAACATCTATAGTTAATATGAGACTTAACATTTTTTTTTTTTTGGTAAACAGGGACTCTAACACTTGAACTTATTTATTTATTTATATATCTTCTACTTCTGTATGTGATGGTGCAAGAGAATTGTTTAGCTATTCTAGGTGTCCAGAAAAGTTGAACTTTTGCCTTACCATTCAAATAGTCAAAATGGCTTTGTGCTTTTTAACTTTGCAAGGTTTGCTTTACGGTGCATACCACCCTCAACTGGGCACACCATACCATACAACTGCTGAATTGAGAGTTGGTATGCTTAACTGACCCCCATATTGGGCGTATCGATATTCTGATTCCAGTATGGGGTGAGGCATCGAGATTGTGAACCTCGGTTCCTTGTCTTATATGACCCTCTCAATGGATGAGATTTCGACCTTTTTAAAAATAAATTGTTGATGTAAGGAAATATGTACTGAGTCAAACTGCAGAACTAACACAACAAATCATCATGTGGTCCAATTTGTTATCTTATTTTGAACAGCTTTGAGTTTTTTCACATACAATGTACTCTTTAACTATTCATTGCAGGTCAATGGCGATGCCCCTATTGAAGATGTATTTGCTGAAATAGACAAAGCATTATCTTCAATTCTGGAGAAGAAATCAAGAACAGCTTCATCATCCATGGCTGCTGGTATAATTAGCTAGATTTTTTTTTTAGTACCCAGGCATCATGGACAGGACAGAAGGACTGACAGGACATCATGGTGCATTTTGATTTATTTGGTTTATACATGAAGGTCCCATTCGACATTGCTGTTGTTTACAATCAAAGAAAATCTTAATAGCTCTATGCATGTAAATCTCATGTTTTTTTGTTTAAAGAAAGCTTTGATCTTTTCCATAATTGTACATTTTGTGTTTTACAATCTTTTCTTATGTGACGCTTCATGTAAACGTAACAATTATAATCAATCATATGTACAGGAGCACCTCTTAAAATGAATGTATTTGAAGGTAGTACAATTCTTTATCTAGCAGTCTCAAGATTGATCTATTAGTCATGAATGCTTGGTTTTGCAACTGTTAGTCTGCTTGTGATGGATCTGTTGGTCTCTTTTTGGCCAGAAAGTGGTCTTTCCTGGTGAAATAGTCCCTGGAGCTGGCCTTAATACCTCCTATCTTGCTCGAGTTAGGAACTTTCCCTACACTTGGTGGCTTGACTTGTGTGCATGGCTTTCATCGCAGCTGAGATAATGGCTGGAAATCAGTTTCGACATGTCAGAACTTAAGAATTACTGTCCTGTGGATTGCTTCAATCACTGCCTTGGAATCCCATTGCACCAGAATCTTCCCTATCCCAAGTTCCTTAGCCAGTTGCAGCTCCTTCGATGCAAGGCCAAGTCCTTGGCATTTAAACTCCTCTGGCAGCCCAATGGAGGTGAGAAGTGAGCAATCTTGTGGAGACGTGGGAACTCCTCTGTCCTAAAGATCGAAAGAGCTTAACGTGTAGATGGTTTTACAAGGTATTGAAAGGGCCAGGCAGGACAATTTATCCTTGGTGCCTTTGGTGAGCTAACCATCTACAATTAACTATAGAGCTACATAAAAAATAAAGCCGACCACAAGACAGAGCAATAAGAGCAGCAGCAGGTCCACAATCCAATTGAAAACTTGTCTTTGTTTGCTTTCTTCATTGTCTGACAGTGGAAGAATTTGCAGAAGAATGGATAAGAGAGACTCCTTCTAAGCAGTTTGAGATTATATTCAAAATAATGAGTCTGTTGGGATCATTTGATGAAGCTAACCTATTATATCTATTAGTCAATTAAGCTCAGTCTGTGAGCAGTGGAACAGAATCTTCAGCTGAAGGGATATGGGACGCCCATTTGTCCTCTGACTGAATGCAGGGATAATGATAAATTTAGTGTATCATTTGCAGCCTTGTAATCTGCATGGTTGCCTTTCCATCTTCCCTTCTATCAAATATATTCTGGTATTTTAGTTACCATTAGATGTGCAAAACTTAGCATCAGAGGGGGTGACAAAAAATCTTTTAAATAAGTTTGAGTATGTGAGATGGTTAATGAGATGAAAAAAAATCTCTATTGCTTTAAAATAGGGATGGCAATGGATAGGATTTGAGTCGGATATTGTACTATTCATGTCCAAATTCGAACTTAATATTCTCCATATGCAATCGGATAAGAAAAGAGATATCCATCCCCATACCCAATGGGTTCGAGGATACCCACGGATAATCTATTTCTCCATATGCAATCTATATCTACCCCATGCCTATCCCATATTCAAAAAAAATAAACAATCAAAATAATTTTATGTATATTATCAATTAAAACAAAATTATCAATTCAACATAGAACATAATTTATAAGTCCAGAGTTATAAAAATCAAATATAGAAATAGAATTACAATTCAACATAGAACATATAAATAACCAAAATAATTTTATGCATATTATCAACCAAAATAAAATTACCAAAATAGAATTATAAACATATATCTTCGGATATGGGTTCGGATATTACCTATATCCGTAGGTTCGGATCGGGTTTGAATTCGAATTTGGGTAGAAAACAGCACTACTCATATCCTACCTATACTCATGCTACAGTTTTCGGATTTTACCAAAATTCGAACTCAAATCTGATCAAACCCTATTTTTCGAGTTTGATCGAATTTGGATAGGATACATACCTATCGGATCGGATCGATTTTACCACCCTTACTTTAAAGAAAGAAATTTACCGGCATTCAAATATATCGAATCTGAGAATTTGGAAATCCCCTTGATTTATTGTCTTACTACAACAATCTTGTCAACATCCTGAACAGATTGCATTACATGATGAATACATTGGCTCTACCCCGTGCCTTCAAGTTCATTTTATTTAGTAAATTTGATTGCGATATCATAATGTAAGGTCTGCAAAAGCTTCCTGTAGCTAGCAGTCAGGGTCCAGCTTCAATCAGATGTCCTGGTCTGTAACTGATGTGGTCCCTAGAATCCTATTTTCTTCTCGTGGAAAGGAATGGATAATAAGGATATTGCATGAGTGCAGAAAACTATACTGGTCTCCAAAATTTTTGCTCGAGCAAGGGGAAACAACAATAAGTGACTTGCATGTTTTGTGATGCAACCTTCCCATCAACTTGTAATTCTTAAGATATCACCTTAAGATAACCACATGTATATAACTACATGCCTGGTCAAAATATCAATTTTTACTGACTATAGAAATCTATTTTTTGGTATGATGACGAGTTTTGGAGCAATGAACTAAGACAAGGTCACACTGGATCTCACTATATGGTTGTGAACAAACTGGAGAATCTAAATCCTTATATTGTAACCATGGTTTTACTACAATGGAGATTAAAGTCCATTAAAGTTGAACCCTGATGCAATTATACGTACATCAACCAAAATCCGTATATTTTAAGTATGCTTTCAGCATTAAAACATAGTTCATTGCACCATCATGCAATTATAATAAGAACAATGCTCTGCAAAGAAACAAAATCAGTGTTGTAAACCTCACATGTTGAATTCAAATGCCAAAGATCGTGGGTCTTGTTCTGCTGAAACGCCTACATACTAAGGCTGTTTCGCCATAGTTTTACTGCTTTTCCCTTCTTCCTTTTCTTCCACCTATTTGCGAATTCTTTCTTCTTGAATAAATGGGTGAGCTGGTGCTCCCTTTCCATCCAAAAAAAAAAAACTCACATCCTAAATTCCTTCCAATTTTACCAAATGAAAGGCTTTATGTATAGAGTCTTGGCCTGGGTGATGAGTTGCTCTCAGACACAAATACACATATATACATAAATAGGCTGGCATGCGCTTCTGGGAGCATCTGGCTCTAAATGCTTCGTACTGGAGATCCATGAATAACCTTCTATAATTAAAATCAGCATTGTTTATCATGATCTATGTTACATAAAATAGCTAGACACCAAACACCAAAAAAACAAGAATTTTTGAGGTCTTTCACTCATGCATCAAATGAAAACAAATTCACACTTTCAAACTTTTAAGTAAATTTCAAGCTTTCATGCAGTAATCCGAGTTGAATATAATTGCTATGCCCAGGAAAACTATAAACTGCATGCTACTTGAATGCATTTGTCTTGTATCCTAAAAGCCAAGACTAGATATGAGCTCTCTAGATACCCTTGGTGGATCAAGTTTACACAGTAGTAGTCACAATAGCCCAAAAAACTGTCTCACACCTCTTCTTACATATTAATCATCCGAAATAGCAACAAAAGACCAAGCTGGCCCTAGCTAATGGGATGAATTTATTCTATACAGTATACACAAACTCCATCACGAATGTATCAGAAAGTCATACATGAAGCGAAACATACATGAAAAGGAAATGTTTAGAACCTCAATTGAACTGATTAAACATAGAATTACGAGGTGCAGCCAATTGAAACTAGTAACCATGACCAACTTGAACATAACAAGATAGGTACAATACATTTGTGCTGCTAAACATTATACTTAAGTTGTAAATCGATAAGACGCGTATGAGATTGTGCAATTGGTCCAGCTATGATGGATTAATTCAGCCCTGGCCTTCTCACCTGCAGCGCCCATAGCTACATGTAAAGGGTAGAAGTGATCTGGCCAAGGGTGTGCCATCTTTCCACTAGGCGACTTCTCCTCGTAGTGGTTCACATCATCATATCTATCACCAAAAGTGAATTACAAAACAAGATGAACCATTGACAAATGCAACTCATTGTTGTTCAATGGCGTTAAGACCATGGAGGAGAAAATAAATAACCAAACAAGATGCTTAAACAACAACAAATAACCCTTGAAGTAACAAAGTGATGGATGATGGTAAGGTACCTTCCATCTAGGAGTGAATCCTTAAGCCATGTGTCGAAGTCCAGGGCCCACTTGGCTATGGGTCCACCATCAGGTCCCATTGTCCTCAAGTTATGTGTAGCATTCCCTGAACCAACTATAAGGATCCCCTCATCTCTGAGAGGGGCCAATGCTTTCCCCATGTTATAGTGGTAAGTTCCATCCCTGTCTGTCTGAACAGAGAGCTGACAGACAGGGATGTTAGCCTCTGGGTACATGAGCATGAGCGGAACCCAAGCACCATGGTCAAGGCCACGGGTCTTGTCCTCCTTTACACGGCCAAAACCAGCTTGTTCCAGCAGCTCTTTCACTCTCTTTGCTAAATTTGGTGCTCCTGGTGCAGGATACTTGAGCTGGCATGACAACAATGATTTAGTTAGTCAGATGCAGCCATTGTTCTATTTTTCGGGAGAACATCCTTGAGAGAAGCTTGACCACTCAACAACATTTGTAGTAATATAAATCTGTAATAGATTTGTCAGCAGAAGAATATATGGGCTGCCATATTTATAAAGACAAAGAATTAAACATTTCTGACTGCTGTTCAATCTTCATGTTAAGAAAAAAAGGGGAATAAGTCTTTTATCATTTGACATCACATGTGCTGAATGTCGAAAGATTTGGGAGCCTCTAGTGTGAATACATTCATGAGAAAACACCAGCTAAAGAAGCCCAACACACACAACTATCCATCAAAGTATATCCTCATGGGTGCATAGAAATATAAAGGCCAATCTAATGAATAAACAGGCACATTGTAGAGATATAATGGAATGCCACATCAGCATAATTCCAGTGCGGCAACAGAAGCAGGTAAGAAAGGGGGCATCTAGAGGTATTTTTGCTAAGAATTACTATGATCTACTCCAAAAAGATCTCCAATAATACTGTCTAAGCAAAACTCTGCCTCATCAACATAATATTTTAAATTCATCTTTTCTTTCTTCTTAGATAGTTTTCTCCACATGTTTCCAAATATTTCTTTTTCTAAACTTAACTCCCTTATGTCTTCTGTCCCTTTCATCACCTCAATGAATTGCTGTTAAGCTCTCTGAGCCTATACATACATACATTATCTCTTAAAATTATTACCCAATTTTACTTGGCTTCATCAAATCTGAATTCTGGTGTTCTATTAACTTATTGATTGTTTACAGAAGGACTGTTGTCTGTTTTTGACTCACATCTTATTATACACATTATGTCACAGATATATGAGTTCCACTTGAACTGGCAACACACGACAGCAACTAACTACCATTTGTTGAGTTAAGAGAGCTGGGTTTGGTAAAGGATCTAATCAGTAGAGTGGGGAAAAGGCCTTGGTCTACCAATGAGAAGAATTTTTAAACGACTTCTTCCATTTTTTATCTTAATGCAACATCCATGGACAGCCGGCAAGTTACTCCATAACATTGGCCGGCATCAAGATGCTCTTGCTTGGAATGAGGCCCATAGATCTGATCAATTAACAAGGCTTTTTTAATACCCAGATCAGGAATTGAAAATTTGCGCAAGTACCCTAATTGTATATATTGTCTCTTGTACAAAAACAACCGAATTCTGAGTTATTTTTTCAAAAAATAAAGTCTGAGTTCCTAAAAACCATTACTTTACCTTCAACATTATCACATTGACCAATCATCTTCCAACTCAAAACCAACAAACCAGGCAAGATCAAATTTTTATAACAAAAACAAAACATTCGGACCCACCCTTTCCTCTCTAGCACCAAAAGATTCAATTTTGATGAGTTCTTTTGCCAAAGATCACGAGATAATAACAATAAGAGGAAGGAAGATTGGGGGTTCACCTGGTACATGGGCTTGGGGAAGCCATAGAAGTCGTAGATGGTCTTGTTGGTGCCGTTGATGACGTTCACCGTCGGAACGGCCGTCTCCCAGTGGCCGGAGACGACGAGGATGGCCCTGGGGACGGCCTGCAGCACCTTGGACTGCCACGACCTCAGGAACGGCCTCGCCGGCAAGCTCTCGTCGATGGACAGCGTCGGAGATCCGTGCGACAGGAAGAAGGTATCCATAACCACGACTCGATCCCACGGAACAAAGGCTAAAAGTAAAGGAAATCAACGCCTGAAATGGACAAGGATGAAGAAGAGACGATAGAAAGTTCTCCCAGGGGGTTGGTGGAGGCGTAGAAGACCTTGGTTGGTGCCGCGTTTCCATTTTATAAGGAATTGGTTTGAGGCCATTTCATCATTGCTGACGTCGAATATACGTAGACTTTTACCCCTGTTTGGTTCCAAGGATGGATGGGAGGGGAAGATGGACAAAAGGAGGAGGATGGGTGAGCGCGATCCATCTATCCTCGCCTACGTTTGGTAAAATATAAAAAAATAAATAAAAATATTTTTTATTTAATATAAAAATAAAAATAAATATTATTTATATGATATTTTTATTAGATTATTTTTTGATTAAAAATTATTATTATTATCAATATATAATACTTATTTATACTAAATAAATAAATAATATATAAATTTATAATCTTTATAATTTATAATTATATAAAAAAATATAAATATTTAATTTATTTTAATTTAATAAAAAATTTTATGAATATATATTAATTATATAAATAAATAATTTATTTATAATTTGATTTAAATGGTTAACTAATTTTATATAGATAGTTGATTAAAAATAATAAATATAGATAAAAAATAAAAAATAATTTAATTATTTAATTATAATTATAAAATTATGAACTAAAATTAAAATAATTAATAATTAAATTTAATAGCATAAGATTGATAATATATATATATATATATATATATATATATATATATATATATATATATATATATATATATCTACGTATGTATGTATGTATGTACGTACATGCATGCATGTATGTATGTATATATGTATGTATATATGTATATATATATATATAATATAAATGAAAAAAATGAAGAAGGGTAGAGATAATTTTATCAACATAAAAATTCATTCCTCGCATGCTTCATTTTTTTTCTTGTATTAATGCATCATTGTGCTATTTTTTCTTTGCATTATCTGAGATTGAGAGGATATAAATAGTGAACTATATAGATGGATAATTTTTTTTTTATCTTTTTTAAAATTTTTTAAACTAAATGATGAATAAAGATCAACCATGCTTCTAATCCCATCCTCCTCCTCTCTCTCTCTCTCTCTCTCGTTCTCTTAATCCAAACCAAATTCAAGGTTAATATGGTATTTACACAATTAAGAATGGGATTTTATTGATGGCCGACTTAAAGGAGTCAACATATGACTAGAATGTTCTAATCAAAACCAAGAAAAAAAAGACAGATACTATGTTAAAAGAAAAATGCATGTGTGATACTATGTTAATTTTTTAATTGAAAATTTATAATAAATATTTATATACGTAACAATAATTAAATGTAGGGGGAGAACTTGAAGGTTTGATATATGGTTAAAACAGAAAAAGGTGGGATGAAAAAAAATGGCCGGTTAATAGAATTGACATTTTGCATCCCAAAAGAAAGAATAAAGAAAAAAGCATTTTGCTTATAAATTAAGATGGATTTATATTGTTTTCTAAACATATTGGCTATGTAGTTTATACCATATTATTAAAAAATTGACTTTGAAATATTTTCTATTGGACTTTGGTTATATCTTCCCTTTGGGGCATGTTGGAGATCAAATTTCCTTAATAATTTTCTTCCCTTTTATCCCCAGAAATAATAAATATGAAAATTTTTTTATATCCGTCGGTATCCGTAGATCTAACCTTCCATAGTTGTCCCAAAAGAAATCTTCTAGGGTATGATACACTTACATATTAACGTGCCAAAATTTGAAGCCGTACACCCCACAGAATCTTCTATCATTTAATTTTTTTAAAAAAATTTGATTGCTTCTACCAAAAAAATTTTTCTTTTTTGACTGAAAATATGCTCTCTCTAATCCTCTAATCCTTGGTTATATTCTCCTTTTGGAGCATGTTGGACATCACATTTCCTTAATACTTTTCTTACCCAAAAAAAAAATCCTTAATACTTTTCTTCCCTTTTATCTCTAGAAATAATAATCACGAAAATTTCTTGATCAGCCAAAATCTGTATGCTTAACCTTCCATATTTGTCCAAAACACCCTTCTACGTTATAATACACTTACATATGATATGCCAAAATTCAATATGGTATACCCTGCAAAATCTTCAATTATCTATTTTCCTCCCATGCTTGGACATCTCATACAACTCAATATCTTCTAAAAAATCTCAATTTTCAAAGCACATTAATTTTATCCAAAAACCGGATGAGATCATTGTATCTAAGAGCCTGGATAGACAAAAGGCATGCTACAAAAGATTTACAAGGCCTGAGAGAGAAAAATTGTAACAATGTATATAGAAATTATACCCTATGTTGCATGTATCACATGTCTGTGCATGCCACCAATCACAACCATTTATTGAGATGCACCAAGATGTGCTTGACCATAAACATGAGCGGCTGTGATTGACGGCGTGCATAGGATGCACGGATATAATTTCTCTAGCACACGAGGCATGCTACAAAAGATTGACAAGGCCTGGTAAAGAATAGCAAGCTATAAGTCTCAACTTTCAGTGGTGCATGTTAAGCACATTGGCTTTACAAATACTTTGCTAAACCCCTCTCCTACCAGCAAAGGCTCAGCTGATAAGCGTGCATGCCACCTAGCCCTTTATCCCTTCTGTAGATTACCCACTAATAAAAGTTTCATAACCAGAACTGGAGACATTGTGTTAAGCTCAATTATTCCACATACATAGCACAGTCAAACCTGGCTAATAGACAGGTAAAGGCCATCGTGGGCATCAAATGAATAATCTCCTGGTTCAATTTCTACAGTATTTCCATACTAGTTTCTTACTCTGGTAATGTGACTTGGCATCCAATTAAGCAACAAGGAATGCTAATGTGCTCATGAAAGGACATTTATGCAGCTTGTATTGAAGTTTTCCAGAACTTCTCCACAGGCTGTTCCTGCTTCAATTTCCAGCACCGTCCAATGAAATATTTCTCATTCTGTTAGTATGACTTGGCATCCCAAAAGACAATTAAAATTTCTGATATTCTTAGGAAATGAGATTTGAGCAGCTTGTATTCTCTTAGTCAGGAATTTAGAAAAGTTCCTCAAAACTTCTCCCATGAGCTGTGCAATAAATCCCTTTAAGATGCTATATGACTTTCACCATTAACCAGCGATGAGAGAAATTAGTTTCGACTTCCTATGTCCAGGACAGCAGAATGCCCTTTTCCTTGAGAGAATCCCTGCTTTCATCCACTGAAAAATTTATAATCATAACAAGGCAAGTAGCTCCAATGAAAAATATTCCTGAGTACAGGTTTGCTTACCTCTTCCACATAAAAAGAATAAAAGCTAACGAGAACCCCTGCTTGCCAAAGGATGAAGTTGACAAACAGCCATATGCATGTCTCCTTTAGCCTTGCAAAAGGTCAAATAAACATCATTGTCCAAAAGAATGATCAACAAATGATAGAAAGGCTTGAACAGTTGGGCCCTTTTCCTATATTATCTTGCTTTTTGGCAATTTCAATTTTCTTTTCTTCCTTTTAGAATTACTGGAAGCATATGCCCTTAACCTTCCAAGTATTGTCCTCTCACTCACCCGCAACACCAGTGAGTGATACAACTTCCTCTCCTTTACATGACAGCAACTCCTCAACCTGTTTTTATCATCCTCCAAGGAAGCTGAACCATAGAGGCTCTCTCTCATATCAGCTAGTGGTATCAGTGCAGAACAAACATTCTCTGTCAGCATTAACTCCTTGACATCCTCTGGTGCTTCATGACATGAAATGTTCCCTGGTGTTTCACCGCATTTGCTTTTTGTGATCTTAATCAAATTAGTGATGTTCGAAGATTCATCAACACCCTCAAAAGAATCTATTAAATATCTCAGTTTCTCATAAGCATCCTCTGCTAAGAAAATGATGTAGAGAAGAACTAAAAGCTCTATCTGTGGTTCCCCATTAAATGAAATTTCAAAGTATTCAGAGTTCTGGCTGGTGCAACCTGAATACTTTAGTTGCCTCCACAAAGATAGCCTTGCTCTAGCATAGCGATTAGAGAATGAGGAGGAGCACCATTTAATGACCAAGTCTAGATCAATGTTAACAATGTCATATGGGTTATCAGGTTCTGTAAATCCATATCTGTGAAGAAGGGCAGCATTACCCATAGAGCCATACGTATTGAAAACCTGGAAGAAAATGATTATATTTTAGGAAAAACGAACAGTGGCTCCAAAGGAAGCAAAACAGAAAATGAGAAAATATGAAATGCATGTCTGATGTTTAACTTATTGAGCAGACACTTGAATGATGAGGCAGAAAGACTCAAAAGTTGCATGATTTTTTTTTTCTGAGGCTGGAATAACTTTCAATTCAAAATGATAGGGGGATTTTGCTGTAAAGACATAGAATACGACAAAGACACATGTAACAGCAGCATATTAGACTATGCAAGTAACTTGAACTGATACTAGTCAGGCTTCAAAGCTAGCATGAACTAACTATACCGACCAAACTAAAACACCAAGGCACTAAAAGCAAGCAGCAAATTTGGAAAGCTTGATGACAACAACTCCCAATTAAGTATAAACTTAGTCAGAAAAATTTCTCCATATATGCATGTAAGTCAGCTTTGCCAGATATTGGATAGTGACATTCATGCCCCATTGATGGTAAAAGACTTCGTATCATATTGTATGATAATTTCATTCTATGCCTGACAAGATTGTCACTGCTAATGTCTGCGAGGATTGACAGAAATAGCGGCAAATAGGATGCAGGAGCTTACACTTCAAGGCTCACATAAATATGAGAAACTGATAAACGTATCCCAGCTAGATGAGATGATAATTCTAGAAATACACAAGTTCAAAGAATATTCACATATAAGGAACCAAAACAGAAAATATATGGATATGCTTGGACCTCAGTAATACGTCCAAATGACTCAGCCCTCCTATTCTTGTTTGTTTGTTGGAGGAATCAGAGAACAATTCTGCAGCTCAGTTGAGGGGATATCTATGAAACTGGTACATTAGCCCAAGGATGGTGGAAACCAGTGCTTTTGTCTCAGTGTGGCTAGATTCTCGATCAGGCAAACCTACCATATTCACCATTTTTCTTAAAAATAAGCAGGGGATATTGAGGTCAAAAAGTTCTGTGATGTTATCTCAAGAAATAGGGAAGTGATGTTGATGGCATTGTGAAGATGAAATTGAAGAGGGAAGACATGGATGGAGGTCAGTAAGAACAAAACTCAAGAATTATGATGAGGAGGTTTGAAGTTTGTAAAACAGGAATTTCATGTATGGAAAGAAGTGGACAAAACTGTTATCAATATTTTGAACTAAAGCAAAAACATTAATATTTATGATTTTTGATGCGGACAAGAAGGAATACTAGAAAATTAAAAGGCTCTAGGAAGTAAAAACAGGATCATCTTAGTTATTGTTACTTTGGTTATGATCATGGTCAATTATAAGGGTATTGTCATGACTTTAATAGATAAGTAAGTTGTTTTGAAGGGAGTGAAGGAAGCACAAAATATGGAGTCATTTTCCTTTTACCCAGAAACTTCAAATTAGATCATGTGTTTACACTTATGGAGTTTTGGCATATGCTCTATCTTTTATGGTCACACCAGCATGGAGTTGTATATATAAGAAAATATGAACTAAATCATGTGTTGAATTTTAATGAGATTTTTGCAAAAACCTTTCGCGTTCTTCTTAGTTTGAAATTAATTTATTCACATTCCTTCTGTTTTCTTCCTCTAATTCCTCTTATATTATCCTGTTTTCTTCCCCTTGAATCTATCTTGTTCCTTTTTATGTTTTTAGTGGTAAAGCAAATCAAATCTGGATGGAAATAAAAATCTAAATCTGGTACGCAGATTTTTATTACCACTTATTCCCCAAACTTCTTCGAAACCAATTCTCTTTAATTGTTGAAACCCAAAAACTTCGATATTAAAAGCAGTCCTATTTGCATATCTTTTTGACTTCTTTTTACTCAAATATGTCTTGAAACAGATAAAGATGCAAAACTCTAATCCTAGGCTATATGAACTTTGAATGGGTTAGTGGGTTGAAGATAACTCATCAGTTGCAATTAACATGTGAACTAGAGCCTGGAGGAGGCCGCAAAGTTACCGGATTATCATGATAAGAGAGTCCAATAAGATATGTCAATTATTTAACCATATGATTATAGCTCAATATTAGATAATTTGACCAACAGACCTGCTGTAAGAATAAATTCACCCCCTTGGGGGTGAATCATCCTTGCTTAGGTACTCCTCTCTAGTATTTATGTGTACTATATGCCAATCTTTGGGGCATCTAGCTAGACTGAAGGACATTGTGAGTGTGGCTGCATCTGTATGTGTCTAGATTGTGTACTAAGGGGTTTGTGAAAATGTACACAACTTTGTTAGGCTAGTGCCTAGGAGATATCAGATTATGCACAGTGGTCTTTTGGCTGTGGTTAGGAAAGGAAGGCAACTAAGTAATTTTATGTTTTAACCAGAGCATAATCACTTTCATTGAGCAAATGAGCAAACTTATTTTACATACTAAGTTACAAACAAACACGATCCCTACTTTCAAAGTTCTCCAAAAAATAAAAAAAGCTCCAACAAACTCGGTCAATGTAGTCGAAGCTGGGGAAACCAAGCCATTCTAAGTCACCCTATCCAACTTAATTATCTTACCAAGCTTCAAGCAATAACAGATCTTCATATCATGCAAATACTGGGTAAAGCATATGATCGTTTTCTAATTTATATATAAGAAAGAAAAATCAGTTGGAACTGAATACTGGCCTCTGACCCTGCCTCAACATGTCTCACAATAATCATTTCTAAGACTGTAGGATCCTCCCCTGATCAAGAGAGAGCAAGAAAGTTAAGTTTTTTCCCAAGTTAAAAGTTTAATTCCTTAGGACAGGATAGAATTCATATAGTACCTGAAGATCTAGTACTTAAATCCACATCTGATAACTTATCATCAGCAGATTCATCACAAATTCCCCCATCGCCTTCATCGTCTGAGCTAGAGCGAGACGATATCGATGTAAAGTGAACATTCTCAGCTCCAGTCTTGTGATTGAAGCTGAAACATATAAAAAAATTAATTATACACCAACACCTATGAAAGAAACATGAAATTCTCATGAAGAATATATTGCATTACAAACTTACAAGATGTACTTTGCAGTTCATATATCATAACAAAAATCCAGCAACAATGATCACTTACAGATCAGCTAAAGGCACCATTCCAAAGCCATGATAACCATCTATCTCAAAGGATCTTGAGGAGACAAGACTCTTGGCAGAAAAATATTGCTCAACACCAAAACTATCCGGATCAAGCTTTAAAGGACGCGATAGAATCAGGGGCTCAATAGATTCTTTCCAGTCCTCATATAAAAAACACTTGTCTTGCTTTACTATCTGCCTAGATATTTACCAGAACAAAGAGAAAATAAAAGATGAGAATTTGAGGCCTCTGTATAGGCTCTTAAAAATCAGGACATAGAAAACATTGCACACAATGAAATAATGTGATCTGAAATTGATTAAGAAAATTCATCAAATAATTGAATAGTTAAATTCAGAAATAAAGGATAAAAGAAACTTTACAAAATTATCTGAGAAGAATCCAAATACAATTTGAGATTTTTTTAACTCTCCAAATCATTAGATTTACTACATTGGTCTAACTCTTATAAAAAAGGCCAATAGTGCTATATAAAGTGTGACAGATAAAATCAAAGTTAACATTTAGCCACTTCTGGTGAATACCACATAACTATTGAATTCTTCTTTCTTAAATATAAACTTACATTTGGTCTTCGAGATAAACTGCTGAGCTAAACTTAAATGTAAGCCAATGATTTCTCCACTTCAAGAGCAAGGGCTGTAATTAAAACTTCAAACTTAGATACATCTAAGACAGGTAGGAATCATGTTTGAAATCAGAGACTGTTGGGTTCTTATAGAAGATTATACTAATTAATCTTACAGCTAACTTTTGCTCGTATATATGTGAACTATGTTGTGCAATAATTGAACCAATCTTCCAGTACCCTATAATTGACCGTTAGAAACATAAAGAAACTTCTAATGTGAAAATAGTGCAATCCGATATTTAAGAAATCTTTGCCACTGACTCCTTTAGGATGAGTCTCAAAAGGCAACCCTACCATCTAACTGATGTCAACCAAAAGGCAACCATTTTCTCTAAACCCTGATGATCCAATACCACGTCAGCATAAAAAATGCCCCATTGTGCGAAAAAATAACTTAACTTGTTCAAGCAAGCACAATTTCTACCTTGTGGAGCCCCGTACATCATCCCATAGAGAAGGCCAAGCTAGTTTAGATAAGAAGTTAGAAATACAGAACTTTACCTTCTAACTGGCAAAACAATTGAAAAGTCCCATCTTTCCCTAATAACTCAGATGATCTTATTTCCATTGCAACATGACAAACTCCCCCATTCTACTTAAACAAGAACTTAACTTGTCCAAACAAGCACCATTTACACCTTGTTAAGCTCTATCCCATGGACAGAGCCGAAAGCTTAGACTAGAACTCTACTTTCCGACCGGCGATATTCGTGAAAATCCCATCGTTAGATGAACTTTCTGCCATTATAGCAAGATAACAAGAACCGGGGTCTAAAAGGCACCACATTTACCTTGTGGAGCTCCGTTCCAACGAGAAGGGAATCGACCTCCTCCAAGCTCCAGACGAGAGGCACGCACTCCCTCTCCGGCAGCAGCTGGAGGTATCCATGCCACGGCGATTCCGGCCCCAGGCTCCTCTCGTACATAAGTGCCACGGCGAGGCCGAGGCAGCCCGCGAGGCCGGCGCCCTCGATCATGTCGCGCGCCTTGGAGGTACGGATGGTGAGGCAAGCAAGCTTGGGTATAGTGACCACGAGGTCCCCCTCTCTCAGGTCGCAGAAGGCCCAAACGGAGACGCCCTCGACGGCGGAATCGGCGAGCTCCAAGGCGTCGCTCCAGTCGATCCCCTGGGACCTCATCCATCGCTTGAATGCCCTCAATCGCCTGCCAATGCCGAGGATTACGCCATGGATGCAGATCGGTAGAGAGCGAGAGAGAGTGAGAGAGAGATAGAGAGATTACCGGGTCATTGGAGAGGCAGAGAAGGAGGACCGCCGGCGGAGGCGGCGCGATAGAAGAACCGGCTTCTTTTCGGCAGGGCAAGATAGATTGATATAATAAGGATTCGAAGCGGGTGGGGTTGGACCGGCAGTGATGGTGAGCGGACTGGTTTAATGGATTGGACCGGCATCATGGTTTAATGATTTAGGATTTATTTTATTGTTAATCTATTATCTGATTTTTAGAGTTTCATTAAGCCTAAAATAGTCAAATACAAATTTAAGCAATAACTGATAATTAAGAAAAATCTAGATATTATTGGAGAACTTATTTTGGATTAAAAGTAATCTAATCCTATCATATGGAACCTTGGTCTACTCCCTTGAATAGTTGCTTCCTTGGCTCAATCATTTTATTTATTATATTTACTAAATATTCACTATAATTATTGTAAAATTGAGAGCTAGTTAGTAGAGTAAATGGCACGCACTCGTCTCACCTTAGAAAGAAATCAAAACCATTATCCATATAAATTCTTATTTCCTTCCTTATAAATTTGTCACCTTATATGCTTCTTTTTGTTTTTAACTTTTGTTTCTTTGTGTAGTCAAATATGGGATATTGAAGGTGTCGATATGGAAAAACACAAAGTATGAGCATATGGGTTTAACCAAGAGTTTGCAATTTGGTATTGCCGATGTCGACTAATGATAGCAATAGGCTTAGATCAAATACTGTTCGATATAACTAGCTAATAAACAAATCAGATCATACCAAGGCAAACCACTACCACCATAGACCTCACAAAAAAAAATTCCAGTCAATTTTTTTCTTCAAGTTTGTTGAATCGAATCATAGAGCAAGGCATTCATCACAAATCTTAAAATGATTTTACTACTTCTTAAAACACAAATCTACTCTCTACCCTAAAATAAATAATAAAAAAAGCCCAACCCTTTTTTTAAATCTTTGTTTGTAACTATCCATGGATGAGATTTGGAGTTATTAACATTATTTTCTCTTTTTCCTTTAAATTTGGCATTCTTTAGAAATCATGTGCTCCACCAAAAAGATATTTAAGAAGGGTGTAAACTTTTTTTTTTTCTAAACGAAACTCAAATTGCCAAAGGCAAAATTAACAAGCCTTCCTTTCAACTGGACTAAACTTTTTTTGCACCTTGCAATGGTATCAAATTTACGCCAAGGGATATCAATGGATCAACCATAGGTCAAATATTAAATATCCTAGATTGTGTTTTTAAATCAAGCCCATTCAACGTTTTATTAACATCTTTGCTAAACCAAGCTAATTAACATCTCCTGTTTATTTTTTTTTAATTTTTGATTTTGGCTTAGTTATTGTAACAAACAAAGAAGAATGATCTTAGCATCTATTCCAACTAGAGTTTGGCAATGCTCAGGCTTTTGCTTCTTTTAATAATAAACTATATAATTAATCTAGAATTTCAAAATGCTACTATCATGTATGAAACATTTATTTTTTTTAAGTTTATCAATCTCTATAAGGCATTAATTCTTCAGCTTAAACATTCTTCACCTTTATAAGCTACTGCTAAGCAAAATAAATATACCGTTTTTCAGTTTTTTTGTTAAGAAAAAAAGAAAAAGGAATTTTGGACATGCAAAGTGTAATTTCTAGAATCAAGAGCATTATTATCAAATTATTTAGATAACAACGAAATCTTCAATTACCATCAACCCAATAGACCACAGTACTTGTCACGTTTATATCACGTGCCAAACTGTGATGGCAGATTAATAAGGGGGAGGAAACTGCCAGCTGTCATGTGCTTATTTGTTATTTTTCTTGCCACGTGTATACGTGGTCCGCTAAACTGCTTCGTTTGATTGAGATCACGAGAGAATGGATAGATAAAATTGAAAAGATGGATAATCTTCATCATCATTTAGTTAAAAAAATTATAAAAAAAATAAATTATCCATCCATCTTGATCCATCATTTTACATCCTTTCAAATTGAGAGGACGATGGAAAGAAAAATGGAGCATTGAATGATGGATTTTAACATTGACAAAATTATCTTTCATTAATTTTTTTAATAAAAATATAATATTTTTTATTATTTTATTAATATTATTTTTATATATTTTTATTTATATTATTAATCATATATCATTAAATTTTATTAGTCATTATTTTAATTTTAATATATAATATTATTAATTATAATTAAATAATTAAATTATCTTCTATTTTTTATTTATATTTATTATTTTTAATTAATTATTTGTATAATATTAATTAATTATTTAAATTAATTTATAAATTAATTAGTTATTTATATAATTAATTTATATAATTATTTATTAAATTAAATATTTATATAATTTTTAATATAATTATAGATTATAAAGCTTATAAATTTATAAATTTTTATTTTTTTAATATAAATAAATATTATAAATTAATAATAATAATATTTTTATTAAAAGATTAATAAAATATTATTAAAAAAATCAACTATCTTCCCTCTCATTCTTTCTTACCCATCTTTCCATATTTTATTAAATATATAAAATAATTTTTTTTTTTCATCCATCCTTTCTTCTCCGTCCATTTTTCTTTCAACCTATCCTTCGTACCAAACAGAGGGTAATGCTTCTCCCTCGCTTTTCTGCTCTCATATGCTCTCAGCCCCTCCTCTCCTAGAGAGAATCCATGGCCCTTCCTCCCTCTCTATCGCTTTCCACTTGCAGGTCATTTTTCTCCTCTAAGGTATTCGTCTCTCTCGCTTTATTAATTTCACCAAAATAGAGTTCTTGACGCCACGAGTAGTTACTCCGTTTCTTGGTTTTCTATAAATGACTCAGATTGTTTGTAGTAATTTCTTATAAGGCATCTCGATTGAATTTTTGCATAAAACACTCAGCTTCTCAGGATTTTTTTTTTAATTTCAATTTGTCTCTTATGTTTCTCTGGTAATTTATATGCACTCATTGTGTTCTTAATGATGATTGCATCGTGCCATTTTTCCTAAATGAGATTAAATTTACACAAGATGAGTGTGAAGGTAAGGATAGGGGCATCACCGTAGATGAATGAAGACTAGGGCTTAGATATGGTGTTGCATAGGTGATGATAGGGTGAACAAAGCGGTGACTGAGATGTCACGTTCCGAATCCAACATCTGGATTGGATACATGATGGCTGTACACTCCTTAGAACAAATCCTAAAGAATATGCAAGGCCAAATTAAATCATTACAACCTTATCAACCATAATATTTAATTTCAATAATAATTCATAAAACTTACATAATTACAATTAACATTCCTTCAATCCTCTGATCAGGTATCAACGGTACTCTATCTATGCATCCTCTCACTCACAAATCCATACCATAGCCAACCATGGACATCTTGTAACTCTGAGAAGAAAAGAAAGATGAAGGGTGTGAGCTTTACAGTCCAGTAAGAATTTCTATATCACACCAATATAATAATATAATCTGAAAATAAAGATAAGCAATAACACATAAAAGTCGATGTTCACTGTTCAGAATACTGCAAACATTTATAGATTATCTGTTTTATCAAAAGAGATGCATTATCATATGTTAATAAGTGAAACAATTTTATTCAACGATTGTTTCATGTCTTATCTTTCTATTTTCTTCTATTATCACATCATCTTTAATCCTTTTCTTTTTGGCTTTGGCTTTGGACTACCAGGATCATGCGACGATCTTTTATTCGGATCGATTTCTGTGATCTTCCTCGAATCGAAATATTCATGATCTTTCTCGGATCAAAGTGGTCATGATCTTTCTCGGATCAAATCATTCATGATCTTTCTCGGATCAGATTCTTCCACACATAAGCCTGTGGGAGCTGTCCCAGGCATAAGCTCCTGGCAGGCTATTCCACATGACAAGGCCAGTCCAAACCATATTTCTCTTTCTTTTCATTTTCATGAAATTATAATATTTGACTTCATTAATCAATTCAAATTTTTGCAGTGTAATAAATATGTCATACCCATATAATCATGCCATCAATCACTAATACATATGTATTGATATAACATACTCATGCTCAAAATCACATAAATAAATAATAGTGTCTCAGATATAACAAATTCATCGATCTCAAATGCAACGATGCAAAATCAATGAGATAAAACTAACGGTAAAATAACATATATAATGATGATCATGTACAGGGATTCTTACCTTTATCGGTGACTGATCCAAGTATCAAAAATCAATATTTTTATTTGATTTATGAATATTTTTAACAAAATATTTCACTCGATATCATATGCAGATAATCATCTCTTCATAACCCTAATCAAATATAAAAATCATATATAGAGAAAATTATCCGATAATCAATCCTAATAATACAAATCTAGGACCTCTCTCAGAATTAACCAAAATTAGGATTTGTCTAAGTTTCTGGATCCTCCACTGATCCATAAGACTTCTAGAGAGAAAAAATCCATTAAGAGAGAGAAAATTTTAGAGAGAAAAAGTAGAGAGAGAAAGTGGAGAGAATCTTCGTATCCTTCATATGAGGCAATCATGATCGAGATCATCAGAGGTCATATCAGGATAATTCAATATGGATTAACCATGATTGATGTTATCAATTTCGAATAAAGATCGGATCAGAATCTAATCTATTGCACGAATTTCAGAGCAATCTCAGATCATCATATTTTCATATCAATTTTATCCTAGGATTCGTGATGAAATCAGAGAGAGAAAGATATTAGAGAGATAAAATCCATAAGGAGAGAGAAAGGTCCAGGGAGAGAATCTAGAGAGAGAAAATATAGAGAGAAGGTAGAGAGAGGAGAGAAGAAAGAGGAAGAGAAAGGAGAGAGAGGAAAGAGAAAATTCTCTCTTTCCTTTTTTTTATTTTTATTTTTCTTTTCTCTTTTTCTTTTTCTTTTTCTTTTTCTCTTTTTTCTTTTTTTTTTTTTCTTTTTCTTTTCCTTCTTCTTTTCTTTTTCTTCTTTCTTTTTTCTTTTCCTCGTCCAATACTGGGGCATCGTCCCCCTCCAACTCCTCTCACCCTCATGCGGCCAAGGAGGGCCGACTCCGGCCACCCTCCGACAGCAGCCGACGGCGACGCATCCATAGCCCTGGTGACAGCCCCAACGGTGGCTGTTGCCGGTGGCACACGGGAGAGAAAAATAAGGAAAAAAAACAAGGATGGCCCTGTTCTTCTCCAATTCGACGGCTTACCGTCAGTTGCCAACAAAAGAAGGATGCCTAGGAAGGAAGAAGAGTAGAAAAGGAGCTTACCTTGCTCCGACGGTCGAGAAGAACTCCGACGACCTCTTTTTTCCCCATCTAAGAACTCACGGATCCTCTTGAAAAAAATCCCTCAAATTTCTTAAAATCTCTTCAAAATACCTTTTGTAGATACCTAAGGGAGGGAAAGAGGGTTTTATAAGGGAGATTTTCTACCCTTACTCGGACTCTTAGAGGAGAGGAAGAAGTCTCCGATGAGGAGTCTTCCTCCTCCCATCGGCTTTCTTCTTTTATTTTTGTTTGTTTTTTTTTTTTTTTTGTATGGGCCGTCAAGGGTTTACAGGCCCAAGAACCTGGGCTGTTACATGAGATGCTGATGTAATATTACCTTTCTTTATTTAAAGCACGAGTATGGGACTATCAGACTTGTCGAAAGGTTTTTTTGGTCCAAAATCCAGTATCGGACGATTAGATTAGAGGATTGATGTCAGGTTCGGAACTGGTCATAGAATATTCTTGTTTTACAGGATTGTAGATTGATGTAGGTGGGATGTGGCTTTTGGTTAAAGGTTAAGGTCGGTGAATCTGTTGTGATCACTATGTTATGTTAACGGAGGAGGAAGGAGGAGGAACAAGGAGAAGAATAAGGGAATTGACATTCCACCATGTAGAGAGTAGAAGAATTGTGTTAATTGCATTTGAAATTTAAGCTAAGTTCATATTGGATCAAGAAATTGAAAACCCCTATATATGAGTAAATGGAATTTTAACAATCCTATTTTCAAAACAAAGCTTCAAAAAAAAAAAAAAAAAAAAAAAGCCTTTTGCTAGTTACCATGATCTTCTCATGATTAAACAATATGATGATGTTTAGATTATGTGTTGCTACAATGTTAAACTCATGTAGATGAATCACGTAATATGAAATGAAGATAAATTCAATTTTCTTTTGTTGACTTTGAGTTGTCAAAGAGTTGTGATTCTACAAGCATAGAGCTGTTTGATAATATAATTGGTTTCTGCCTGCCAAAATCCTAGAATAGTGAGTTCATGCAGATAAGACAATTGGCCCCAGAAACAGGAGGGTAAGCACAGGATGATAATCTATGAACTTGCATTGCTTCAGTGATGACTTCAACCTTATGTCACCTTCTTAATTGTTTACAACATATGTTAATTTGATGATTTTAATTGGCTAATTTGGAGGATGCTGATTTAAGGAAAAGGAAAGATTTGCCAAATGAAGCAAGACATTGTTTCATGCATTCTTTATTGCAATCATCATGATAACTTAAACGATGTACTTAACTCATGAAAACTCTGTTGACATATTTTCTCCGTCCCTTGATTAAATCCATCACCCAGTGCTTTTAGATGATTGGTGCCAAAATGTTATCATAATAGTTTCGACTCTTCAACTTTGACTGGATTCAGTCACTACTATGGTGGCTCTACTATGTGATGGGCTGTATTAAATAAAAAGAAGTGAAATATGAGCCTACACAAATTAACTGGATCATTAATTTGGTAATTTGTTGTTATTTCAAACCCTCTTATGAGGATGGCTTCTTCCTCCTGCATGTATAGACAAAATTATCCTATCATAAAAATTATTCTATTAAAATTTTGACCCTCGATCAAGACAAACTTAATGCCAATACTTTCTTAATGAAATTTTGAAAACCATTCTAGAATCTCAACCTAAGTTGACTTATGATGTTTTAACGTAACCCAGAAAATTCGAAAAATAATCAAGAAGCTAGAAAAATTCGGAATTGCATGTCAAGAACCTCAACCGAAGTTGACTTCTTGTATTTTAATGCAACCCAGAAATTTCCGAAAATATTCAAAAAGCTAGAAAAATTCCTAATTGCATGTTACTAATTGAAATGGGACTTTAGATGAAAATTTTTTGATTTATTTCAAGAAAAAACACAACTTTTATTGCATCATAGTTTTTGGCCCACTGGTTTTAATTTATGATTATGTTCTTTTCTTTTGGTTCTGTTAATTATCATTTCATGTATTTTCCATGCCTTGAGACAAATTGTTTTTTCTTTTTTCCTTTTTATTTTTTCTCTCTCTGTTTTTCTCTTCCTCTTCTGTACTTCTCTCACTTCATTTATCACTGAAATTTAGGTAGCTTGCCACCATTTTGGTCTAAAGAAAAGAAAAGATTCCTATTCCTGCCTATTCCAACCCACTTTGTTCCAATTCTGGTTCCATTGAGTTGAATGCCACTCTTCTAGTTGTTTTTAGTTTCCCAATTGCAATTTTTTGAACTATTTAAATTGTTTAAATTGCTGAAGTTCACGTAGTTGACTTGCTTAAAATCGGTCAGTTTCATTATTTTCTTCAGTTTATACTGTTTATATAGTTCTTACATCTTAGCTGAACCATTACGAGACCAACCAAAGGCTACAGGTTTTGAATTTATTGAGCTCATGGTAGATCCTCCAATTTTAAAAGATTAGTTGGTAATCTATTGGGTTATTAACTGATCCTCAGTATTTTTTGTCGCAGAGCTGTGTTTTGTGATGGAGCATGGAACGGAATTTAACTCATCAACATTTTCTTTTATGGATGAAGATCACACCTTTGGGAACTCTGTTAGGTTCACCTTGAATCAAGAGTTAGTTCTGACTTCATTTATCCCAATTGTTAGCTTATTTAAATTGAACTATTATACAAAAATTTCTTAAAATCTGGTCTTTGCTATGTTGCTTACGTAACGATTGCCGTTTTATTGTTTAATCTGATTACTGAATGTTATCAAACTCAAAGCACTTGTCTAAAATATGTAAATATCATTTGGAAACTCAGTTGCAATTTAGAAGTGTATTGCAATGATATATGCATTCAGACTTTAGGTATTCACTGGGTCAGTTTATGAATATAAAGGACATACTCTCTGGATGGTGAAATGAAGACAAGAATTATAAGATCAACCAAAAGATGGCTCAAGGCTCTTTGTTGCATGTCTCCATAAGCATCATTCCGTGTGGTTACCTATAGTCTCATGGTTATAAATGCACATAGGCACTCTCCCAGTTGCTTGAAAATTAAGTAGCAATGAGAGTGGCACATCCTAAAGTGAATAAATTAGGTGAATATGGTTAAAATAAGGGTCTCTGTCTGGTAATCAGAACGGGGAGGTGGCAGGCCATTAACTTGTGAAATCCTTTGTGATGTGGAACATTGTTTCCAGAAGGTGCTTGTCATGTTGGGACAGAATGTTACAACCAACGACCATGCCAAAAGTCTATCAATATTGATAGGAAATGCTTCCTTCATTACATTGAAGGAATAATACTTGATAACTTGCTCCTCTAACAAATTTATAGTGGGCAAATTTGGTCACCACATCTGGAAATGGTTGAATTCCCAAAAAGGATACAGGGTTTTAAATTTTATATTAAGATAATGACTTACTCAGTGCTATAAATTTTGGACATTATAACTTATCCTATGGTGGGAAATTTATCACAATCACAATTATGTAGCCTTTTCCCAACTAATCAGGATTGGCTTTACAGAGGGAAAAGTTACACAAAAAAAATTATGTAGTATTTTTTGAATGCAGCCATAAGTCAAAGGTGGGCTAGCTGAATTCTTTTTCTTTCTTTTCTATGGAGCAAAGTAGTGCCTAGTACAGGTCTAGGAAACACGATGTATAAGGAGGTAATGGTGTTTTACAGGTATTGTGTATTGATCTTTGAAAGTTCTTTTTATTGCTCATCCTGTTGCTTTATTTCCTTCGTCTTTTTACCCCTTCTTACCTGAACATCTGCTTGATGACCCACTATGCTTGCATCTGTTTTTCTCTATCATTTATGTGGTTTTTGACGAATTTCCTCTATGCTTTTCATTATGCCTTGATGGTTGACTTTAGATAAACAGCTGATTGGGACAATTTGCTCAATCCTTTCATGGAACCTTCCTAACTTTGACTCCATTTCATGGAAGATGGATGATGGTGGTGGTTGTGGTGATTTCAAAATTATTCTTCTGATAATGTTTCCAAAACAGATACCTAACCTACACTCAAAACCTTTCCGAGATGTGTTGGTTTTGAGTCTTTCACTATACAAATGCAATATTAACCTAGTGATATCTCAAACTGACACAATTCTAAGGTATCAAATGATTCTCTATCAAACAAACATGTGCATTTTATCTTCACAAAATTGAATCCTGTTGCGGTGTTGCCTGCAATTGATGATGTTAGTAGTATAAGTTTGCTTTCATATACAAGGCAATAGCTTTTATCCTTGGATCTTATTTTCATCTAGACTTCTGCAGTTTTATATCCTTTGTATGCCCAGAGATCATCAAATTAAATACTTTTCAGAAAGTGTTGAAAACATTCTCAAGTTTTAAAAAAATATATATATAAGGATGGAATCATGGAGGACTTCTGCACAGGTAGCCCATGCAATTGAATGATTTTTGGGCTTCTTTACCTCTCCCATTACTTTGAATGAAGCTTGTTTTTATGTTACAGGCACTTCCTTGTTTGACAGGTCCCTGGTGAGCAGTTGACAATGAATGTGTCTATCTGTTAGTTACATTGTATTGAAACGAGCAATTCATTAATGTATGTTTCTAATTCTGAGGCAATACTTGTTATAGTCTGCTTAATGAGACAACTGCTAGACCAAAATCTTTGGTTTCATGATGGTTCAAAGGCTACTGTACTTTGTGACAGAATTCTGACTCTTTTTTATTTTCAAGGTATCAATTAATGGAAATTTTCTTTGGTTATTAACTCATAGACGGAGTTCTCGATCTATCAATTTCCACTACATATGCTAAATGCACTATTGTCTTAGTCTGTCCCTTTGTCTGCCAATGAAATATTAAATGTTTTAACCAGAAGTTGCATGGAGAATGCATCAAATATGTGGTACATGTAAATTAGCTCTTTTCCTTTTAGCATTTTCTTTTTAATAAATGAAAACCATGCAAGAAAAAAAGCTACTTCTTGTGGTTGAAGTACTAACTGACTAATCAGTTCTGAAATTAGAGCACAAAACACATTTAAGAAGACAGGACAGGATCTTGCATTATACTCTTAACATGGAAAGCATAGCCTTGGGACATAAGGTGTATGTTTTTAAGGATCTATGCTTTCCTTTCAATTTTCAAGTTATTAAATAATCATTTGTCTAATATATAATTAATCTCAGGCTTTCAATATCTTCATCCTTCTCTATCCAAAATTTCTATGCCTAAATCACTCACCGTAGATTCACCTCTATCATGGTTCTTTCATAATTGTCTCTACCTCTTTTAATCCTATATTTTACTTTTGCTCTAGAGAAGTTCGTATCTTCTTCAGTCATGGCATGTGCCTCACTTGATTCAGGTTCAGTTATGAGCTGTCGGACATATTATGTCCTTGCCTTAGAGTTCAAGGTGATTTATCATGGGCAAATGAGTTTTCTTGAGCAATGTTGGGAAGGTTATGCCCCTTGCTCTTTCTGTCTTGGAATTAACTAGGTCTTAATTCATCATGTGGAGAAATGTCTAGGGAAAGCAAACTTGGCACTGCTGCTGGGGAGATACCATTGCCAAGCATTCTAATGAGCACATCTGAACTGGGTCGACTGTACCACATATGACATTTAGCTAAAACATCAGCTATAGCAGCATCTTATTGTTGGTATCTATTACATACTGGAGTGCTTCAGATTTCTATCATTGCTGCTGGCTCCACATGTTTATGTTCTGATGCAATATTTCTGCAGATTTGCAAGGACATAATAAGTTAAACTGCAATTATAACATTTTCTTCTTTCTTTTTCGAGCTACTGTTTTTTTGTAGATATAGATATTTGTATCTTGGGTCACTTGTTTTTCCAGTGATGCTATGTTCTTATGCATGTATAGCATAGTTTAGGCACAAAGGTCTACATAGTGACCTGGATATCAGTTTCAACCTGAGTGGCCAACATGGATTCATTGACATGACAAATTATAGACCTGCACAGGCTCAGGCCTGAGAATTTTTTGGCAACGAAAGAATTCCAGCTTATGAAATGAATTCTGCAGCTATTGTGCAGAATAGATAAGTTTTCTAATGGGAAGAAATAAGATACTTAGTGAATTTATATTACAGACACTAATCTATCATTCTCAATGAAGAGTTTTGCTCCTTCAAGAAATTACAGAATGGCAATTTCCCAAGAAACATTTAAAGCAATTATTTTTGTTTAGTCATTTGGCCTGTTTGTACTTTGACTTTTGCAATGATGACATCACATCATTTAAATACTTTCCAGTCTTGCTCTTATTTATGACTCTTCTCCCGATCATGCTTTATTGCAGCCCAAGAGTGGTATTAAATGGGTACAGTATCCCTCATCCTTCGGATAACAAGGTAAATATAAGAGTTCAAACTACGGGTACTTTGCTTTCTCTTTTTGTATGCTCGTGTTCCATTTAATATGCTGAACAGCAAAATCTTGTCTTTGGATACATACACTAGAACCCTGCCTTTTGTCAAATTGTTTCAGATGAGTGGTTATAAGGTTTCTCAGATGACTAGTTTGCAAGCCAGTAGAATAATAAATACATAATAAAGACAAGCTGCATCAATTCTTTAATCCTGCGGTCAAGAGATGCATTTGTCCATCAAATCTATATGCTATAGAGGGTGAGCCTTGCACAATGGTAACGTTGCTTCACTGTGAGCTACAGGTCACAGATTCGAAACATAGAAAGAGCCTCTCCACACGTGGGTGTAAGGCTGTGTATATTTGAACCTCCCTATACCCAGCGACATGTCTCATGCACTGAACTGCCCTCTTTTTAAAATCTATATACCATGACTATTATATTTAGTATTCTCTTAATATGGTATTTAATTTAATGTAGAGATCTCTACATATGTCATTGCACCATTTGCATGGACACCAAAGAACTTGAACATCTTATGCATTCAGTGAGCACCTAATATACCCATATCATACTACACAAGTTTGATGCAACATATTACAGCTGTGATGTAGTATTCATTAGTGTTTACTTGGAGTAAGATTAGGTGAAACCTGATGTGAATGCTAGTGAGAATTGATGAATTCTGACCGTATCATTTTGTCTGAGATACCTGTATTCTTGCTGTCAAGGTAACACTTCTCTCTTTATATGCATGCCCAAAGTCTGTGGAAAAGGACAAGTTGACCACATATATGGCCAATCAAATTCTTGAGGTAAAGTAGTCTAAGAGTCCTTCCTGGTTGCAAACTGAAATTCTCTGAACTTTCTGAGCCAATGGTAGTGATTTCCAAAGAATTAATCATGGTGATGATTTCAATTCTGATATGCTCCTTTGTGGGCATTGTCAAGTTCAACTCTTTATGATAATCCACTTGTTTGAGTCAAGATCTTTTTCGTGTTATTGATTAATTGCTTTAAACTTCAATAAAAGCTCATATATTGGCCACCATCCAAACCACTCACTTATTAGCCATGCACTTGTACCTTGCTGTGTCTGACATTTGAGAACTCCTTGTCTAAAGAAAACTAATTCAATCAAGCATGTATCATCATCACTATGAGAGATCATGTCCATGTTAGTGCAATTCAGCTTAAGATCCAATCAGGATATTGTTGCGGTCAAGGATTTGTGATTGGATTGTTCAATCATTGTTTTGTTGGAGCACGATCCCGGCTCCTCCCACAGACCTTGGGTGTAGCGGAACCAGCAACGAACAGATCTGGAGACTTCTGGACTCGATTGAAGGCCCTTGACGAAATCAGCCTGGTTGCTGTCTTCTTCGTCAGCCTTCCGTTCCAAATGAAGAACGCCTCTGAAATCACCTCTAAAAAATCCAAGATCTAGTACCCAACCAGATCAGGCCTGGATCGAGGTCCTCCAATTCGTAGATCTCGAATCGGGACGTTCTAGATGGGGAAGAAGGTAGATGAAGACAGACCTTGCAGATCTATCCTGTTGCAGCCTTTCCTGTAGATCTGTTGATGGAGATCTCGCCCGCGCCTCAAACGACCTCAGATCAACTCCAGATCTGAGAGGGACTTGTATCAACCTCTTCGCAAGAGATTTCAGGTCCTGGACCTGGTGCTTGGGCGGCTGCAAGAGAGGAGAAGACAGATCTGGTTGGCGGCTGCAAGAGAGGAGGAGCCAGCGCCTCCTTTGCTTTTCTTTCCTTTTTGGGCCTGGCGGCAAGAAACCCTAGGGTTTCTTGCTCCTGGGGCGTGGAGAAGAGCTGGAGAGAGAGGAAGAAGAGAGAGAGAGACTTGGGAGAAATGGTTTCTTGTATTCCTTGGCTTAATCCAACCTATACACAGTACATGTATATATAAACACAGGGTCAAATGACCCAAACCCAAAACTCCCTTGACCAACTCTATGGGAGATTAGGTTAACCCAAGCCCATGTACACCCATGACTCGACCTAATCTCACCTATCCTGGGCCCAGACCTGGCCCATAAAGAGTTGGTCCCTTGAGGCCCACATAACCTAGACCTCAAGAACCCGAAAGGCCCACAGCCTTTCAACCTAGGGCCCAACTAGCCCTAGAGCCTCCATGAAACCCTCATGAATGATGGACCTTGGTCTTAGCCTTGGTCCCCTGGGCCTTGGGCACACCACCTGGATCACAACAATCTCCATCTTGGTGTCCCAAGGCCTCAACCAGCTTCACTCTGTCCATCAGCCGCATCAGCTCAACACATCTTTGAAAGTTGTCCCGTGGAAGTACCTTCGTAAGTACATCAGCTGGGTTTTCCTTGGTGTGTACCTTTACCAGCTCCACCTCGCCATCCTCTACAAGCTCCCTGATCCGATGATACCGAATGTCAATGTGCTTTGTCCTTGCATGATAGACTGAGTTCTGTGCTAATAGAAGTGCACTCTGGCTGTCACAGTGCACTCTAATGGCCTCCTGAGTAAGGCCCATCTCCGTCAACAAATCCTTCAGCCAAATTGCCTCCTTAGCTGCTTCTATCAGCCCGATGTACTCCGCCTCTGTAGTGGATAGGGCCGTGATAGGCTGCAGACTCGATGTCTAAGAAATAGGACCTCCATACAGGCTAAAGATGAAGCCTGTCGTAGACCTCCGGGTATCCATATCTCCACCGAAGTCTGCATCTACATAACCGCCAATCAGCCCCTGAGCCTCCCTAGACATGTCAGAGTATCCCACTGCACCTCCTCGCTATCCGTAGCAGATGCCAACTCCAACTGATCCCGCCAGATATCTGAATATCCACTTCAGAGCTCTCCAGTGCTCCCTGCCAGGCTACGCCATGAATCTGCTAACTCGACTCACTGCATGAGCGATGTCTGGCCTACAACAGACCATCGCATAGATCAAGCTCCCAACTCCTAAAGCATAAGGAACCTTCTCCATCTCCTGAGCCTCCACCTCAGTCTGTGGCGCCATGGTCTTCGAGAGTCTGAAGTGACCGGCAAGTGGCAGCTCCGCCGGCTTTGCTCCCTTCATCCCAAACCTCTCTAAGACCTTCTGTATGTAGCCCCCCTGAGATAGATGCAGCATCCTCCGGGCTCGGTCTCTAAAAATCTCCATGCCTAGGATCTTCCTTGCAAGGCCCAAATCCTTCATCTCAAACTCCCGAGATAAGGATGCCTTCAGATCCTGCACAACCTTCCTACTCTTGCATGCTATAAGCATGTCATCCACATACAAGAGTAGGAACAGCCTAGAACCATCCTCAAGAGACTGAACATAAACACAGGGATCAAACTCGCACATGAAAAGTCCAATGCTGCGCACATAGGAGTCGAACCGCTTGTACCATTGCGTCGGCGACTGCTTCAGCCCGTACAGCGACTTCTGCAACAAACAAACATTTTCCTCTGATCCTGGATCCCTGAAACCAGGTGGCTGCTCCATGTAAATCCTCTCCTCCAAATGTCCATGGAGGAACGCCGTCTTGACATCCATCTGCTCTAGCTCTAAATCCTGAGCTGCTACAATGCTCAGCAACACTCTGATGGAAGTATGTCTGACGACGGGAGAGAAGACCTCGCTGAAGTCGATGCCTTCCTTCTGGAAGTATCCCTTGGCCACTAACCTCACCTTGAATCTGATACCTCCCTACTCTGAAGGCCCTTCCTTGCGACTGTAGACCCATTTGCAGCCAATGGGCCTCTTCTCCTGTGGCAACTGTACCAATCGCCACGTCTGGTTCTGGTGGAGAGACTGCATCTCCTCGGACATCGCCTGGACCCACCGCTCTCTGTCCTGGCTCTCAATAGCCTCCTAATACGTATATGGGTTTTCATTCACTGTCATCAAGGCATATGACAGCATCTCCTCGAAGCCATATCGGTCTGATTGCCTGATGGTCCTCTTGGGCTTGTGTAGGACAACACCGATATCAGTCCTCGGTCCAGCTCGCTCCTGTTGGACCTCTCCGTCTCGATCATCCGTCCGAGTCTTCTCCACCTGTGGAGGCACCTTAGGTAGGTTCTCCACCTGAATGTCATGTCCTCCAGTAGTACCTGCAAGAGGCAAAATAAAAGAAGTAAGCTGTCCAGCAGCGCCCTGCTGGACCTCCTCCTGCTCCCGCTGCTCCTCCATGCCTGCTCGCCTCCGTAGGACTGACTCCTCATCAAAAGTCACATCCCGACTAATGATGACCTTCTTTTTCAAGGGATCCCACAGCCTGTATCCTTTGACTCCTCGCGGATAGCCTAGAAACACCGTCTTGCATGATCTGGCGTCTAGCTTGCTCCACTCACCAGCTCCAATGTGCACATAGGCCGTGCACCCAAATACCCGTAGATGACCCAGCCCAACTGTCCTCCCAGACCACACCTCCTCTGGAAGCCTGCCATCCAACCTGGTGTGAGGTGACCGATTGACCAAGTAACCCGCTGCGTCAACTGTGTCAACCCAGAACTCCTTTGGAAGTCCTGCCTGCAGCCTCATGCATCATGCCTTTTCTAGAAGTGTTCTGTTCATCCTCTCGGTCACCCCATTCTGCTGTGGAGTCCCCTTAACTGAGAAGTATCTCCTGATCCCACACTCCTCACAGTAGTCCTGGAACTCTCTGCTGGTGTACTCCCCGTCAGTATCTGATCTCAGACACTTCACGCTCCTCCCCTGCTCCTTCTCCACCTCAGCTCTCCAGATCTTGAACTTGGTGAAGACCTCTGACTTCTCTCTCATGAAATAAATCCAGAGTTTTCTTGAGAAATCATCAATCAGGGTCATGAAGTATCTAGCCCCATTCCTAGCTAAAACTGGGGCTGGTCCCCACACATCCGTGTGTACTAACTCCAGAGGGGCTGCACTGCGGGCTGTACTGATATTGAACTGAACTCTCCTCTGCTTTCCCATCTGGCAAGGCTCACAGATCTCCCCTGTAGCACCATCCTTCAGATCAGAGATGAGTCCCCTCCTACTCAACTCCCTCAGCCCCTTGTCACCCATGTGGCCTAGGCGGTAGTGCCACATCCTGTAAGCCCCCTGCTGGTCCTGTACTGCAGCTGCTGCATCAGACTCTCCGGTCACCACAGATCCCTCCATGCGATAGAGATTATTGTCCAACCTCCTACCTCTTATCACTACCATAGCTCCATTGGAGATGTTCAGTACTCCGCTTCTAGCTCTATTGCTGAAGCTGTATCCACTACGCTCCAAGTAGTCTAGTGACACCAGATTCTTTTCCAGCTCCAGGATGTGCTTTACATTTGTCAATGTCCTCACAATCCCATCAAACATCCTCACCCTGACTGTCCCTATCCCAGCCACCTTGCAAGGATGATTGTCGTCTAGAGTCACTGATCCCTCATCTGTCTTGGTGTATGTCGCAAATCAAAACCTGTGTGGTGTGTAGTGATGTGAGCATGCAGAGTCTAGTGTCCACTCCTCTGTGTAATGCCTGTGACCATCTGATACCACAAGTAGATCATCCTCCACCTGTTGCCCAGCAACTGCACTCACTGATTCTGAGCCACTTCTTTCTCCCTTCTTGCTCTTCTATAGTGGACATTCTCGCTTGAAGTGCCCGAACTCGTTGCACTTGAAGCATTTCATCTCTTTCTTTCCCTTCCTGGACTTGGATCGCCCCTTGGACTTGCTTCTGCCTCTGCCTCTACCTGTCCTCTCCCCTACTGCCAAACCCTCCTGGGGAGCCTAATCTCTGGTCAACTTTTTCCTCTGCTCATTAGACCTTAGCACCGAGACCATGTCCTCATATTCCAGAGTCTCCTTGCCGTAGAGCAGTGTAGTCACCAAAGAATCATATGATCCTGGCAGCGAACACAACAGCAACAGGGACTTGTCCTCCTCATCCAGCTTCACCCCGATATTCATCAACTCCGTGCACAACTGGTCAAACCTCTAAATGTGGCCAATCACATCAGATCCCTCCTGCATCCGAAGACTGTACAATCTCTTCTTCAGCATCAGCTTGTTGCACATATTCTTCCCCATATATATGGTGTGCAACTTTGACCAAAGGCCCTTCGGGGTCTTTTCTTCCAGCACCGAATACAATGCCGCATCCGCCAAACATCCTCTGATCACCGAGCTAGCTTTCTTCTCCAACGATGCCCACTGTCTATCTGTCATTCCCTCAGGCTTCTCATCCAAAGCCTGATCCAGATCTGCTTGCACCAGAAGATCCTCCACCCGAATTTTTCACATGAAAAAATTTTTCTTGCTATCAAACTTCTCGACATCGACCTTCATATTGCTGCCCATGACTGGATCCAAGCCAAACAAGCAATATAAAATCAAGAAGTGTAGAATATACCTTGATGGTACCTTGCTGAAAATTTTCAGCACTTGGGATGTTCAACTTCTCACGCTTGGAACCGCTTCCTCACCACCGTGGCTCTGATACCAACTATTGGGGCACGATCCCGGCTCCTCCCACGGACCTTGGGTGCAGCGGAACCAGCAACGAACAGATCTGGAGACTTCTGGACTCGATTGAAGGTCCTTGACGAAATCAGTCTGGTTGCTGTCTTCTTCGTCAGCCTTCCGTTCCAGATGAAGAACGCCTCTGAAATCACCTCTAAAAAATTCAAGATCTGGTACCCAACCAGATCAGGCCTGGATCGAGGTCCTCCAATTCGTAGATCTCGAATCGGGACGTTCTAGATGGGGAAGAAGGTAGATGAAGATAGACCTTGCAGATCTATCCTGCTGCAGCCTTTCCTGTAGATCTGTTGATGGAGATCTCACCCGCACCTCAAACGATCTCAGATCAACTCCAGATCTGAGAGGGACTTGTATCAACCTCTTCGCAAGAGATTCCAAGTCCTGGACCTGGTGCTTGGGCGGCTGCAAGAGAGGAGAAGACAGATCTGGTTGGCGGCTGCAAGAGAGGAGGGGCTAGTGCCTCCTTTGCTTTTCTTTTCTTTTTGGGCCTGGCGGCAAGAAACCCTAGGGTTTCTTGCTCCTGGGGCGTGGAGAAGAGCTGGAGAGAGAGGGAGAAGAGAGAGAGAGACTTGGGAGAAATGGTTTCTTGTATTCCTTGGCTTAATCCAACCTATACACAGTACATGTATATATAAACACAGGGTCAAGTAATCCAAACCCAAAACTCCCTGGATCAACTCTATGGGAGATTAGGTTAACCCAAGCCCATGTACACTCATGACTCGACCTAATCTCACCTATCCTGGGCCCAGACCTGGTCCATAAAGAGTTGGTCCCTTGAGACCCACATAACTTAGACCTCAAGAATCCGAAAGGCCCACAGCCTTTCAACCTAGGGCCCAACTAGCCCTAGAGCCTCCATGAAGCCCTCATGAATGATGGACCTTGGCCTTAGCCTTGGTCCCCTGGGCCTTGGGCACACCACCTGGATCACAACATGTTTTACTAGTCAGTAAATTATTGTATTTCAGATGTCTCTTTCGGTCTTATTTCCATCCATTGATCTTTTGGTTGGGTGAACAGGTGATCCTGCAGGAGATGTACTGAAGGATGGACTCAATAATTTGTTGGGGATGTGTCAACATGTGAGGACTTCATTTGACAAGGCAGTAACTGATTTTCAAGCAAGCCTGCCTCAGCGCATGGCCATGGAGAATCACGAACCCTGAACCTCCAAATGTTCATCCTCCTGGCATAAGCAGTAGCTGGACTACCTATTGCTGGTGGTGTTATTGAAAGGGCTTTGCCAACACTTGAGCTATAGCTACTATTGATTCAATTGGCGATAAGGATATTGTAATCTGGACATTCTTGTTCAGAATGGATTTCAGTTAAAAATTTGCAATGGAGAATGTTTAATAACGTGTACCTGCGACTGCATTTTATATGAATAATAAGATGATTGATTCATTTGGAACAGGTAACATAACCATGTGCTGTAGAGCTTGCAGTTTTGATTCTTGTACCGCTGGTGGTGACATTGGTAATTTCTGTTTTACTTGCTGACACTGAGCCATCAACTATGTTATGGTTGAGATCCCAGTGACCTATTACCTATAATATTGATGAAATATGAAGTGTAGATGATGCTGCTTCCACACTTTGGCCTACTCAAGTAATGAAAATCTACTGCATTGACATGGGAAAAACTGGATGGTAGATCAAGTATTTCTGCGGGTACCATTTTCCATAAGTTAACACTGTTCATCAAATTTGGTTGATCATGTAGAAAACTAGTATGAACCTAGTGCTAGTTTTGTCCATTTGGTCATGCTTAAGTTAGGGATCCATTGATATTGAGCTCATACTGTGTTGATTTTGTTGAGAAAAATACTTCGAGAATCAATTCACAATAAGTATAGAATGAGGTTCAGGATGACGAACGAAATCTAACAAGCTCAAAAACACACCACAGGTGGCGCAGGCCCGTGGGCTCGGCCCTCAGGGGTGCAACCCGGCCAGGCGTGGCTCAGTACGTGGGCGTGCAGCTCAGGCCCAGGTGTGCGGTCCACCGGGTGCTTGCACAGTCCATATGCGTGCGGGCGAATGTGAGGCCGAGGTGCGACACGCGGCTAGTTCCGTGTGGTTCGGTGCACGGTGGTTCATGCGGCAGAGGCTATCGCGGTCCACGCGTGATTAAGCGCAATCTAATAGCCATCAGAGCTCCCGATCACGATCCAACAGTCCATGGAGATTCCAGATGCGATTTGAGAGTTTGGACGTGATCTGATTGTGTGATTGGATGGTTCTGATTTGAGCCGGTTACAATCGGACGGTTCAGAAGGGTTTTAGGATTTTATTTGGACTCAGTTTTCTAGTGAAATACTATTTTAGGATTTTTGGAGCCTATATAACTCCAATTGACGAGCCGTTTGTTGCGTTGAATAGCTGGTAATGTCCTGATTATGGAGAGATGCTTCTTGAGAGGTTTCAGAGTATTTTTTTGTAATAATTTTGAGACTTTTTATTGAAAGATCTTTGTACAAGGGTTGAGTGGTGAGTTCCTCTTGTATTTGTTTGATTTTTTTTCTTTCATAATGAAGCTTGCATGTCTTGTATAGTTAGACTTGAGGCCGATCTATATTATCTTAATTTATTTATAATATTTTTTTTCTCTTTCTTCTTTTTTCTTTTCTCAACGGATTTTTTTTTTTCCTCTCTTGCTGAATAGGCTGGTATACAAAGGTGGATGCCTCTTCCTGTCTCTTGGTAATAGGTCCCATAACTAGACACAAGATCATCGTCTTACACAAGCTACAACATGCTGCTCCTGTCCATAGTTTTGGAACCAATGTTTCCTGCATCTCGGTGAGACAAAGTGATCTTGGGCCTCACCTGTCCAACTGCGTACCAACAGTTCTGAGTTCTTTTGTAACACACTTGGTGGGGAAGAAAAGAAATCCTATTAAAACAAATAAATAAACTGGAAATAATCGCAAGTTGGTGCGTCGATATGTCCGAGTGGTTAAGGAGACAGACTCGAAATCTGTTGGGCTCTGCCTGCGCAGGTTCGAATCCTGCTGTCGACGGCTCATTAATTTTTTTTGGCTCCATTTCCTCAAAAGTCCTCCTGTTGTGAAAATAGAGAAAAAAAAAGAAAAAAAAGCGGCGGCAGCGATCGAACGGTCTGCTTCGATGGCTCCATTGCCTAAAAAGTCCTCTTGTTGTGAAAATAGAGAAAAAAAAAAAAAGAAAAAAAAGCGGCGGCAGCTATCGAACGGTCTGCTTCGATGGAAGGGCATTAAAAATCGTACCATGTCACCACAGAAAACTTACGCTGTGCCAAAACTCGCACCATTTTTCTTAAGACCCATTTCCCTGATCCCCTCCCCTGCAAAGGGGGAAGCAAAGCCGAAGCGAGGCCGAACGCCGAAGCCCGAAGGAAGCTCTAATAGGAATCGGCAATGGCGGAAGAAAAGAAGCTGGCCTCGATCCCCCCTCGCTATGACCTCGATGCCAAGTGGGACGCCTGCCTCGATCTCACGATCCGCCGATTCTTCTACTCCTCCCTTGCTGGCGCCTTCAGCGGTCTCCTCCTCTTCCGTGAGAGCCTTCCCCTTTTTTCTCCCTTTTTTGTTTTCCTTTAATCCGATTCGATCGTGAGACCTAGTGCGATGCTTGTTGATGGGTGTTGAGGGAATTTTGGATTTTTTTTTTTTTTTTTTTTTGTGGTTTTATTGATACTTATGGACGCTTATTGTTGCGTTTTCATTTTTCATCTCTCTCTCTCTCTCTCTCTTGGTGTGGGTATATCTTCAGATGGTTGTCTTCTTCTGGTTTTTTAAGACTGTTTTTTTAGAATTTTTAAAATCTTTTTTATATGGACGTGTTGAGATCGATTTGTGATTTATGCTTGTAGCTTTGCTGTTGGACTCTTTGATATTTAGGGTTTCTGATGTTGGTTAGATCAGTAGCAATTTGGGTGGCAACTTGTAATTTTGCTAGTTTTGTGATGCAATCTTCTTCTTACTGGCTAGGTTTTCTAGGGGAATAGGTTCTGGAAATGAGAGCGTAATGGGGTAAGAGATCATTGAAATTGGTATTGTCGTTATTGGTGTACCTGTTCACGAAGAATGTGAGTGAAATGATGGAATTAAGGATCAAAATAGACAATCTATTTCCAGTACGTGAGTTTTTTGAATGAGGAGGAGGGCATCAAGGCCTGCCCATTGATTTCGTTAAGTATTTGAAATCACAGGTACATACAAGGGAAACGGAAGTGGAAGAGGGTGAAGAGTGAAAAAAATACAAGAGCAGTCAGACAATAAGAGGAGCAAAGGTTATAGATCAGCTACCTGATGAAGCAAAATGATGATTAGCTAGTTGCTGCGGAAGTGGATCTATTTCTTCTCTTTCTCCTCTTTAATAGAAGAGGTCCATCTTAAGAAGAGACCAATGATTTTGAGTATGGTGCGCATTGCAATATGTGACTTTGACAGCCGATTTTTCCCTCATAGTGATTCGATAATAATTACAAACAATTAGGTTCCATGCCCTATTGTCTGCATCTCTGATGTTTGAAAGTTGCAACTTTTCCCTCATGGAGATTGGAATGGCAAAATTTTAGTAATGGTCCCTGTTGTGTGCTTCCTTACCTCTCCGGTCTTTGATGCTTATTGAATCAGGTGACTGGGTGGCAGGTCTCACACTTTTTTAGATAGGGGAACCAGCTTGCTGATAAGTTAGGTGGACTGGCTTGTTTCAGTGCCAAAGATAAGACTTGGACAATTGATTTTTTTTTTCTGTTTGTACATTTTCTCAAGGCTGATGGATGTCTTTGTTTGTTTTCTAAATGTTGGTGATGAACTTTAGGCCATCTAGCCTACCCATAGAAAAAAGAAAAGAAAAGAAAAAGAAATCAACAGATGAGGAGTTCTTGTAGCTTAAGATGGGTGGACAAAGTCATGATTCTGGAGTTGAAGAGAAGTGGGGATTGCAGCACTCGTGAGAAGTATATTATCTTCTATCTCAATATTTTGTTGCCAAGACCACATGTTATGGTGGAAAATAAAGGCCCTTGTCAAAGTAGTCTATCTCCTATTCCTATCTTTTGGACAGGGTAAAAAGTTGGATTATAATTGTAAGAAGATTAGAAATTATCTAATGATGTTTGCTGCAGTAAACCTGGACATTCCAAATTTTAGGCTTTTTTTTTTTTTTTTTTTTTGACATGTTGGGCACTTGGGACACTTAGATTACTTCATAATGCTCTGACACTTTATACCATCAAGTTGTGATGCCATCATCATTATGTGTATACCTTTTTTCGGCACTTCTGTATTAACATTTTAAATTCTAACATAATAATTAGCATCCATATCTTCAAATCTTCTGAACCTAAGGAGCATAGATCTAGCTTATTATTCTTTATATGCAAAATTCAATGTATCTTCAGACATACATTTATAAGATACAAATATATTACCCGTGTCCAATATTTACAAGGTTAACATGTTGAATTCTTCTGGACATTTGGACACGTGACACCCATGTCACGTGCAAGTAACATTGATGTTTTCCATCCTAGTGCATTGAGTCAATAAATCAAGGATCACCATGCAGCATTTCAGTTAAAGGAAACCATTCATCGTGTACTTCCAATGATATATTTTGTGTATTGTTTGTTATCTGTGATTGATATATGACACCTGAAATCCTTAGAAGCACTTTTTCAAAGACAGGCATGGTTATTAAATTAGCGGAAATTTCTAGAACTATCAAACACCCATTAGTTGTTCATGTATTTTTCCTTGGTTTAGGCATTAATTGATGAAAACCAAATCTTGTCTAATTATTTTTTGAAGTTTCAGGAAAACAAGATGTGTTACCCAAAAATTATGCAAATTTGTTGCATTATTCTTTACTGGTTATGTAATTATTTTCTGTCTGTATTTATGATTTCTGTTGTATTTCCAACAATTTCTGAGTTGTTGTTGTATCATGTGCTTTTCTTGTGGCATAATTTTTAGTTTTACCCTTATAATACTTGATAATTTATTTCATGTTACAATAAGAAGATTTTGGAAGCAGAACCCATTTTAAGCATATTTATCCTTATAGTCATAAATATAATTTTTAAATATGAGCACATTTTTGTGCATAAATATATGTAGAAATATGTATATGTGTATTCTCATATATAAATTCATGTCGTTCACAAGGTAAAAATTTTATCATGTATGTATGTTTGTTATATATTGATATCTAAGATCATATATATTTACAAATAAGATCAACTTTGCTTTACGCATGGTTGCTCCAGTTTAGTTATAAGGAAATTTGAGCATTTTCTTTTCCCTGTTCTTCATCCTTTTCTCTTTCATATCCTTCTATCTTTCTATACCGTGCTTAACTCACTGTGTCTATGAAAGTATAACGATACATTGACACGGCAAATCTTCAAAATTGGATATGGCAAAGACTCTAGATACAACCAGGATATGTTAATAAATGAATATTTTTTAATATATAGTTATATTATATATGTCAAAGTTATTTTTCTTTTCTAAATAAAAAATTTACTTGCTCTCTATAGTCTCTCACTAGCTTGCTCCTTCCTTAAGGGTGGATCCTAGTAACATGCTGTGGGGTTATTTATCTATATGGATTGTGGATCTAGACAATAACCTATCAACTTCCATTTGATCTATGACCTCATAGCTTGCAAAAGTAGCTGGTGGTAGCCAGAAAGTGTTTGAATCCTATCCTTATAAAATACCTTTTTTTTTTTTGATAAAGATTGGACATTGAATGTTGGACGCATATGGGTATTTAGTATGCATTAGATTTGGATTTGGTGACTCTAGGAAAGTATCCTTGCTTTACAGCATGGTAACTACTGTTAGCACCCAATTAATGGCCAAGCAACCATTTTGCTAGGCTTCTCATTCCCTCATATTTGCTACCGTCCATTCTAGGAAAGGAGTCTACAAAAGGAGTGGAGCAAATTCATGATCAATGCTTTAGATAAGTGAGGACAAACAGTGTGGACACAATGAGAGAAGCAATTGGAAAGGGCAGCTGCTGGGGTCACATGGTGGTTAGATAGGTCTTTTAGCAAGCAATGAATGGAAGGAATGGGATAGATTTTTTATTATGGTACACAAAGAATAAGGTAGTTTTGTGGTGACAACTGGAAGGATTAGTGACGGTCATAACGAGATGAGGGTGACATAGAGGCCTTGAATTTCGAATTTTTATCCCTTTAGCTTGTAACAGACTTGGCATTGTATTTGATGACAAAGAGGGTTTTGCAGATTATCATCCTTATTTTCTGTAGTTCTTGGTGATGTCTTTTTCATAGAAAGAAAGGTGTATCTGAGAGTATCTCATTTTAGTGGGTTAAAAGGTAATGCATAGTTTTGTATACTGAATAAGAACTAGTAATTGAATGTGGGACCACTCCTTGATAGTTTATTTTCAAGCAGCATAATAAATTTTGGGGGGTGGTTTTATAGTGGGAAAGCAACACCTCGTTCAGCCATCTTCTTGTGGATTTTACATGTAGGATGGTATACCTCGGGGGTTAGTTTTTCAATGTGTTTCTTGTGTGTGTTGATGACCTGTTTTTTTATCTTGTTTTGGCTTTGTAGCATCTGTCTGCTTTTCAAGTGAATGTCACTCTACACCACTTCTTTCTTTAGTCACATAGTTATACTTTCATCATCAAATGAAGCTTTTTTTTCATTAATTGCAAGAAAATAAGAAGTATGCAGATTGCCACGGAATGAACATGAAATACATCCCTCAAGTTTGTTATTGATGGATTCATCACATGAGATAAAGATTTGTTATATATTTGGAGGTCCAAAAAATGTCTCTTTGGTCATCATTGGTACTCCAGAGGTACTTCTTTAAAAAACAAGCTTAGGCATTCATTTTTCCTTACAGTGACTACCAGTAACTAAAGGAAATGCAACTCATGTCTGCCCCCTCCTTTATTCAGCTTGTTCCAGCCAAGGATAAGCTATAATGTTCATTTTGTCTTACAAGGCTTGTTGAAATGGGACCAATCAGATCCCCAATTCATTTGTTGTAGGTGCCATTTAGGATAAAATAGAAATTGGTTTTATCCACCTCATTACATTTTGCACTATTATCTTCAAATTGACCCCTTTTTAACAAGATTATCATCATGTACAAATACGGATTCTCTTTAAGACAAGTATCTGAGCGAAGTATGACTTTCTAAGGGATTTTCGGTTTCCAATAAAATGACCTGTACATGCAATAACTAAGGTCACTTTAGATGTAGAGGACATGATTTTACCAAAAAGAACCATTGGCCTCCACCTGCTTCGTATCTCTGAAAGGAAGAGTGTGATCAAAGTTGGATTGGTTAAGAAGGATCCTTCAATATAGTGTAATTATTTCAGAACAAACATAGATATGATATGTGATGGGCTAGTTTTTATCAATATACTAACTAATGTTATTAGAGAGATATTAGTGGTTTGTGGTCAACGTTCAAGTTCAATTGTTCCCTTTGGTGGATGAAAACAAAGGGGCTTCGTAATGCTTCTTAGTTTGTCGATTAGTTTGAATCTTTTTTTTTTCCTTCTTTCTTCTTTTCAAAAAAATATATATATAAACATTGCAGATGCCTGGGGGCATTATTGAAATGAAAAAGAAAGAGAGTCAAATATTCAGGGTTTATTAGCAATTATAGCAGATGTCTGTCTTTGCCTTGGTCCATCTCTTCTCATATTCTTGAGGAGATTTTCCAATGATTGATTCATCTATATATTTCATTTCACACTTCTAATTTTGATTTTAATGAGTGCTTAGTAATGCTTACAAAAAAAAAAAAAAAAAAAAAAAGAAAGAAGAAAAAGAAAAGATTTCAAAGTACAAATATTCACCACTTTGCCAACTTTATAATGTGCATATTTACTCACAGCTATGATCGGTGCATCGGAGAAATCAATACTGTAATATTGGTTTTTATCAATTCTTTAAAACTCTCATTGAACTTGTCATATCATGCATGTGAGCATATCAATATGGCATGCAATGGATTTAATACAAATTTTAAAAGGATGATCAAATTGAGGATATGTAAATGTAATATGAAAACATAAATATAGAAGAAACAAGTACCTTATTCACTTGAGATTTGATTTTGTCTGGATTAATTTGGAAACCTAACCCTGCTGTTCCCACCAAGAAAAAAGAGAAAGGAAGAAGGAACCCCCCACCGCTCCTCTAGTTGTAAAGTCTCGAAATTTAACAAGTTGCCATGTTTTTCTTGGTTCAATGCTTATGTTCAGATACATCAATTTATCTGGGTTACTTTTTTGTGATGTCATGTTTACATTAAAATATACTTTTTTCCTTATAGCTTTCTTTCCATTCCAACACTCTCTTCTTCATTCTTAGTGCATGTTGCATGTGGCTGTAGGCCAGTATCTATGTGCCCATATTATTGTGATGCAAAGAAGATAATGTTTACTGAAAGAGAGAAATATATATAAATATTACAAGAAGTTAACCTACATGCCGAGGGAAATGTAAATGGAGAATTGGAGATCAACTAAAGAAAAAGCTATAAAATCTTTAGTCTCAACCTCCAAATCGATATAATGGAAGTAAAGCTGGCAATAGATTGGACAAGGTCTGGTCTGGAATGAGTTAAAACAAATTTGCCTGCAAGCAATACTCAACCTGAACCATAAATAAGTCGACTACTTGGCATAGGTAACCAAGCAGACATCTTCTAGGACGGTCCTAGATAAGCTGTAGTTTGCCAACCTCACTGAACTAAGTTCAACCCAGTGTGATCCAACCTGATTCCATTAGTGCTAAATTTTCTAAACCAAACAAAGGAAAATCATTCTTTTAAAGTGCAGTGCTCATTGCTTCACATGGGCCTGCATATTCATATATGATCACTTGACCGCACCATATTGCCTATATACCGTTATTATATGTGGTCATGCTGCAAATGGACCGAAAAGGCAGTCCATGTAGCATCTTGTGCCTGCATATATGTAGCTAATTTATGAGCTTGCTTATCATTCTGGAGTCACATATGCAACCCATTCTTATGTGGGCTTGAGAAGGGGAAGTCAGATTTTAGCTGATGGTGAGGTTTCATGTGGGTTTCGAGTGGGCCTAGTATGATTATTAGTAATATTAAAATGTTTATTATTTTATAATTATTGGTATTAGATATTAGGTACTAGGCAATAAGCAAAATTGTTATTATTGTTGTTGATTTTGTTATTATCCATCAAAAAATAATTACGATTATTGTTATTATAGTTAATGTAATGTGTTTTTTTTAATAGTTAAAAGACAATGACCACATATGCAATATCTTATCCTTTCATTTCACTGCTCGCATGCTAAAATTGCCTTTTAAAACACTGGGAAAACTAATGGATTGACTCACTTATATTAGGTCTAAAGACACCTTTGTTGGGATCTTGTAATTGATGCATGGATGGTTATGATCACATGATAGGAAGCGCCATTTGATAAATGTACTCCTGCTTTTAGTTGGTGCAATTTTCTTGTCTCTCCCTTGAGCAACAGTTGAGCTATTAGGGTGCATTTTTATTGTATAGAGTGCCTCAAGGATGAAGGCTTAAGACCTTGGATGAATTATTGAAGTAATTTGTCTTATAATATCAAAGACAATATAAACTGTGTTCTTGTTAAGAATAAAATTACAAAAATAAATGCATGCTCCGCTTAGAAATGTGAATAAAACATGTCACTAGAAAAGTCCTTTTTTGTTCTTTTCGGAAATCTTAATTATGTTTTATTATCATGGAAATGCAATGATCACCTAACATTGACTTTTATCGGTTATTGATTTTCAGGCTACATGTGTCATAGTTGAAGTAGGTGCCACTTGTATCTTTTGAATAATTACTTGTCTTCCTCATATTATACGCTTTGCTGGCATTTTGCTTCAGTTAAAATGTCTTTATCTTGCTTGTTTTGTTTGCTTAGGGAGTCCAACAACTCGATGGGCATCTGTAGCTTTTGGTGCTGGAGTGGGGATCGGAAGAGCATATACTGAATGCTCTTACATATTTGATGGTTCGCCTCCAAAGCTGTCTCCAAAGGTTTCAACTGTTCCTTCTGGTTATGCACAAGTAAGTTATTTTTCATTTCTCTGTAACTGCTTAATTTAGTGCTATGACTATGCACTATTTCTGCATTTTGTTTAAGCTTTTTTGGTAGAAAGAAGACAAAAATTTGTTTATAATTGTGGCAAAATGACATTATTCTCGAAATTATGAAGTTCTTGAATATTTCTTGAATTTTTTATTGTTCAAATGAGTATCCTAATTATTATAAGGTAATCTATTTAACTAATAATTACACAAAACTAGATGAATTTAACAACTTATTCACAAATTATAAATAAAGCAGTTGTTTTGGGAATTCACTGAATATGAACTAATGGTGCTATATTTTGCTGGTGATAGAGATGTTTTCATTATTGCTTCTCTTTCCTCTCTCTCCCATATTTGTCTCAACATGAATAAACATTTAATGTCACATACATTCTATATTTTTATGATTGTTTTTCTTCACTTATAGTTATCTGTATTCTTTTTGGGATCTTGGTAGATGTTTTTGTATTATTTTTCAAATCAGGATCTGTGCCTCTAAATATGTTTTTTTCTGAATGCCATGGTTTTTAGTATCATATGGTAAGATAACATGGTTGTTGATATGGTTAGTCATATAGATTGAAACTGTACCAGAGCTGTACTATTATATTAGAACATGAATTTTCATTGTTGACAATCCCTTCTGCTATCACGTGCAACTTCTCATCACTAAGCTAATGCTTGGAAATGTTCAAGAAAATGCTTCCAGAAAAGGGCTGGAGTTTCTACCGACAAAGTAATAATTCTTCTCTTCTGAGTATTGGTAGTGTGGTGCTTGCTTTTCTTTCAGACTCTGTCACTTGTGTTACCTTAACTAAGAATTAGAAGCCTTAACCTCAAGCATGGCCTCAGTGCTTGAGGTAAGGCTCATTCTTGTTCATAAAGAGATATATGACATCCCTAGTTAGTTATCATTTATTTATTTTATAGGCAATTTGGTTTCCTGTTGTCTCTCCTCTGGCTTTACTCAGTCTATCCATTTCTAGAGAAGCAAAATTAATTCTGTTGCTTAAAACTTCTCCCAACAAAGTCTGCTTAGATGATGATGTGTTTTCCCCATAACTTGGATTGTTATGCCTATAATATGGTGGAAAAAATTGTCCTTACTGTTTCTCCTGCAATAATTTTTTTTTTCTGTTGGGTGCTTTCTCCTTGTATCTGCATTTGATGATGGTCTTGAGTGCTCCATACATAATGATAGGTGTTTGTTCCTATGACATGTGCAAGGATTTACACTTTGACTGTGAACTGATTCAGGAAGAAATAAACATATAGGACACTAGATTGTTAAAATAAATCAAAGAGCGAATTTTTTTCATAGGCAAAGGAAAATCACAAGATAGTGATGTGAGAGAGTATATCAAGCAAAAAAGGAACATAGAATGAAAAACAAGATATTGACTAAAAATTAGAACTCTGAAGAAGTTTTCCAATGATGAATTATGTATTCATACAGGCTTCTAAATGATAGATTATTGTTTAGATTTTATTTAAGGATAGACTTGGGTGTCTTGCTGTTTTGAAAGGAAAGGCAGAAGTCTGTGGCCTTTAAAGATTTAATCATAGGTTATCAAATCTAAATGAGAAGTAGAATCTCGGAATTAGGGTTTAGGCTATGATAAATCATGGAAAATAATAAGTTGTTAAGAAAACCTCCAGCCTGCTGGCCCAAACAGGAATATTAAGGTTCTGATATTTGGGTTCATTGTGAAATCATGGAAAGCTTTCTTCTTTTTGTGGTGTTGCCTTTCGTTATCAGTGGATGATGATCCATGTAAGATGTCTAGCACAAGCCCAAACAAGAAAATCAAGCCAATCATTGTTATGACCCAGTCCAAGGGTTCCAATATACATATGATGCACAGCAGCTAATCTGTATTCTAATTTTGTTAGAAAGCACATGCTAAAAGTCTAGGGCATCTAAATTCCAAATAACTCACCACATAATCTGCAGTGCTTACCTCAACAACACTAGCAGTCAATAACATAGAGTTGATACTTCCAAGAAAAATTAATCAACTTAAAAGTTGCAGAGATAGTGAAAGAAATAGATAATTGGATGGTTTATATCATTCGTGCAGTTGGTATTACTTGAGCAAAAACCGGTAGTCTTTACCGAAGGGTGTGATTAGAATTTGTAGATTGTCTGGGGACCAAGTAATGCTTATCTGAGTTGTGGATAAAGCTGGAAGGCTATATTGGCTATTAGCATGATCAAACCTTGATTCGTATATGAAGGAGTTCAGTAATGTGAACCCACCCCTGATGCACTTCAACTTGGATCATGTCAAGCTTCATAATTTTTATTAATAGCCCATAGATTTTTTGAGTAATCAGGTCAAAGAAATCCAAACACAAGCCATAAGGAACAGTATAAATTTAGCATATTAAATTATATTCTATGCATATTGTGCATGAAAAGAACATATAAAACAAATATACACTAAAAAAAGATTAATAACAAAACATATGTTTTCTTCTTTGTTGTTTTAAGAAATGTGGTGGAGGTGCCATAATCCCTAGTTCTTTGCTGATGAGAGGGGTGCCAAGTCAGATTGGCAACAAAGTTGAGTTATTATTAACAACACAAACTAATGATTAAATACAGAAAGTTATAGCTAATAGCATTCTTGGTTTTTAGAATCCCATAAGGTTCAGGGTGGGCAAGAAAAGATGTGTTAGTTTTCAGTCTGTTAGGGTTTAGATCATCTTTCTTATGATAATATCCAATCCACATTTGAAATGGGTCATTTTGGATCCAACCTTGATGTAGATGACTTTGGTTTGGAATGGAACAAGTGATTTTCAGGTTGATTGCAGAGTGGAAATGGATCTACCTGATCCATTTACAAGTCTAGTTGTGGAGATGTGACAAGAATGAAATTTGACCAGGAACTGGTTGGTTAGGAGGCCAAGGAGTTCCCAGATGTAGCTGGACGGATAGAAGTAATGATGTAGCAAGGCTTGGTAAAATTGGATGTCAATAAATCAGGACATCAGAACAAGGTGGCCTAGAATGGGGGTTAAGATTTGTTTGTGGTGGTTTAATTTTATTGTTTCCCAGATGATAATGCTCTATAGCAATCCTATGTTTTTGAATACTCATTTGGTAAGATGGAACCTGGGGGCTGATCTGAAAACACATACTCTCGTTGTTATTTGGTCCCACTGGGTAGCTCACAAAGAGTTAATTCCTTGCACCTTGAAGACGATAGCTCTGTTATTCTGCCTTAGGCTTTGGAGGTTAGATAAGTGTGGACTGAACATCATGGATTGCTTGCTTTTAATGTTTTTTTGTTATCAAATTGTTTAGCTTCTTCTTAAATGTTGAGCACATTGTGCATTTTGTGCCTCCCCATAGATGTAGCAGCTTGCCTTGATGTAGCAGCTTGCCTTGATGTAGCATGACCCTTCTTGTACCATGATCACTGATAACCTTAGCAAAATTAGAAAATGCACATATTAAGTTCAATCGATTAATTTGCGTTTCTGTTCATTTGGTCACCAAATAGATCATCTATTTTTGTGAATGCGTAAGCTTATAAACCCTGTGAAGCTGAAAAGCTTCAGCATCTGATTTGCCTATCTGCTTTCTGTCATCCTAGGAGGAAAAGAAGTGAAGTATGCCAATGGAATGCCAGAACCATAGGATGGAGAAAATATTAATTGGCATTAAAGGGATTGCCGTTGCTTTCTTTTTTTCTCATGTATCTGCGGCATTTTTCTATCGTTCCAATACATGTAATACTCTTTTTGCTGATTCCAAAAGAATACTGTAACAGTTGTCTTTGGTTGATTCCGGAGAGCAGATAATAAATGCCTCTCATGTAACCTGGTAACTGGTACCTGTCACTGCAGAGAATATTTTTGAATATTTATGCCACATAATCACAACTCTGCGATCTTTTTCTTTATTTTTTTAAGGAAACAGATATTTTCTCAATTTCTGATGAGAATGTCAGGTGCAAGATTTTAAATTTCATGAGATGGAACTTGTCTCAATTTTTTTATGGAATGGGATGTGCCGCCGTCCCATCCCATTATTTGGAACAAAGAATGTCTCAAGACGTCTCGATTAGGATACTGGGACATTAGTGAGATAGTTTTGTTTTAACACATTGGATGATACCTTCATTCGGTGTCCCACTGGGATCTGGATCTTTGGTCAGATGTAAATTTTGATAAAGTATCTTTAGTAGTGGATAAAGTATCCTTTGAAGGTAATTAAATTATGAAATTTGGTGATCAACTTTGTTAGGTAGAAGAGAGAGAAGATCTGAAAAAAAAAATATGATGCTTTGTTCAATGTCCCATGTGTTTGAACTCGTAATCTTATATAGATTATAGAAAGATGCGAATAAAGGGATGCTTTGACTGGTTGATCATAATGGAAAATGATCAGTTAAATAGAGATACATTCGTTTGAGAAATATGTTCGTTTGGTCAAACGGTCAATTGATCATTATGGTAGTGAAGATTTAAAAATATTATGATAAAAAAATAAAAAATAAAAAAATAAAATAGTTATACTATCCATCGAGTCAGGCTATGCGTGTATGTGGAGCAAAACTCACTTCTTTCCTTGATCTAAGCAAAGATTGGTAAGAAAAGAAGATATATAAAAATCAAGAAAAGATTATTCTTTTTCAATGTGAGATTCAACTCATAATCAAAACTTTAGGAATCTTTAGAAGGAAGAAAAATTTTGAAATTTCCTTCAATTTTCTAATATGATATTGCTTTTGGTATATAAACCACGAAATCAATAAAGAGGATAATAAAATGGAGATAAATCGATGACTTTTTTTTTTTTTTGATGAAAAAGCAGATAACATTTCATTCATGAAATCTAGTCTGTTCGATCGCAGCATGAAATAGTTGCTTCGATTAAGGCCAATGCTTTTCCTAGTCTTTCATGGCTAGCAGCTTGTTATATGAATATTACTTTTTTTATGGATTTTATAGTTTGTAGATCTGACAGGAGAATATCAAAGGCAAAATAACCCTCCACAGGTGTTACTCAACTCTTGCTTGAATGAGCCAGGAGCACTTACAGAAAGTGGAAAGAAAGACAGGACTACAGAGTAACCAACATGAGAGATGAAATATTACTGCTTGTTTCTGGGTTAGAAGATGCTAACGGAGAAATAGTAGAGCCTCCCTAGGGAGTTCCATGGTCTCTACCACGTAAGGCTGGGTCGAAAGTGTAGTCCCATTAAACGCACTCAATGATTGATCCTTCCAACCCATTGATGCTCAAGCATCAGTGGATCGGCATAGTCTATATATACTCTATCATGCAGCTAGGCTGCATCTGTTGGAGTGCATCTGATGGTGCTACATTTATGAATTAAATGTAGAACTCAGTTGAAAGTTTGGGATAACGCATAGTGCCTTGTGCCACTAAATTTTGGCACGTGCAATGCATGGAAAAGAAGTGGATGAATGTGATCCTCAATTTAATTGAAGATTTGTTAATAATTATTTGTTTGATATATCTATTCTTGCTTTCAGTATGGATATGAACCAATTGATCTGAAAAGGTCAAGCTAGACAAGGCTCAACCAACAAGATACTAGACCAAAATCCTACCAGACCGTGTCGAATTGATTTGCGCAAGGTTGAAATCAGATTGGGTTGGAAGATCTGTTGTAGACAATCTAATCCAACCTAATCAAAGTTTATGACCTCCTGCTTCTTGTTATGATGTCCTATTATATTTTCATGACATCCTGAATCTTCTTTGATCACTCGCTGCAATGAAAAGTAATAATGAAGACACAGAACGTCACAAATGGGTATCGGGATGTAATAACTGCTATTGGAAAGTCGTATAGTGAAGCAGTAAGCAACACTGAAGTCATAACATTTAATTTTTCAATTGAGTTTTACATTTAATTGATAAAATTAAATGTAGTATCATTAGACGCATTCTATCATGCACTCTAGATGCATGATAGAGTATATATAGACTGTGCCGATCCATTGATGCTCAAGCATAATGGGTCGTAAGGATCAATCGTCGAGTGCGTCTGATAGCGCTACACTTTTGACCCAGCCTTATATGGTAGAGACCATGGAGCACCCCAAGGAGGCTCTATTATTTTCCTGTCAACATCTTCTAACCCAGAAACAAGTAGTAATTTTCTGTCTCTCATGCTGGTTTCTTTGTGGTCCTATCTTTCTTGCCACTTTCTGTAAGTGCTTCTGGCTCATTCAAGCAAGAGTTGAGTAATACCTGTGGAGGGTTATTTCACTTTTGATATTGATTCTGCTATCAGATCTACAAACCATAAAATCCATAGAAAAGATAATATTCATACAACAAGCTGCCAATTGTGAAAGGCTAAGAAAAGCGTTGGCTTTAGTCGAAGCAACTATTTTATGCTGCCATTGAATAGACTAGATTTCATAAATGAAATGTTATATGCTTTTTCATTAAAAAAAAAAAAAAGGTCATTTGCTTATCTCCATTTTATTACCCTCTTTATTGATTTTCTCGTTTGTATAGCAGAAGCAATATCATGTCAGGGAGTTGGAGAAAAATTCAAAATTTTTCTTCCCTTCAAAGATTCCTAAAGTTATAAGTTGAATCCCACGTTGAAAAGGGACAATCTTTTCTTGATGTTTATATATCTTCTTTCCTTACCCATCAGTGCTTGGATCAAGGAGGGAAGTAGATTTTACACCACATGCATGCATGATCCGACTCAATTGATAATATGACTATTTTATTTTTTTATTTTTTTATTATCATATTTTTAAATTTTTGCTACGGTAACGGTCAATCGTTCGTTTGACCAAATGGACATATTTTCCATACGAACATATTTCTCTTTGACAGGTCATTTTCCAGTATGGTCAAGCAGTCAAGCATCTCTTTGTTCATATCTTTACGTAGTCTCTATAAGCTTACGAGTACGGATGCATGGGATTCTGAACAAACAGTGTATTTTTTTTCTCAAGTCTTCTCTCTCTCCTACTTCATCTTTACTATTTAAACATTCTTACACTTCTATTTAATGCATTGAGTTTTGAAAAAACTGTCAATTCTCTTCACAGTTGTGCTCCAAGAGAAGATATCCCAATCGTATCTTGGGCTAGAATTTCTAATAAACACCAGTACAAAGATCGAAAATTTATCTTAGGACATCTTCATCTGTATCCTAAATGAGCCAATCTAACCATGCTCTTGATCAGTCAAATTTCTCTCTCTTATTCTTATCATATAGTTTAGATAAATCTGAAGTTTATCTGAATTATTATTTAAACACTTCTCTATTTGATGAAACTCTTTTATCAGAAGGATTCTTCTAACATATCAAAGGCAAAATAGCCCTCCACAAGTATTACTCTTGCTTGCATGACTGGATTTATCAAAACCAGAAGTCACCTATCATGCTAAATTCCCATAAAAAATAGGCACAAGCTCATATAAGAGCATAGCAAGGCTGTGATAATCATACGTACTCGAAATAAGCTCGAGTCAAAACCATGAAAGCAAGCTAAGGGGTCAGGAGCAACTGGTAGAACGACCGTGGTAAATGTGGATGCTGCGCGAATGCCAGCAGATTAACCTAACAACATGCAACAACCTAAGATGCCTCAAGATTCTTCATTAGCACTTTGGTCGTCCTCTTTATTTTCCCTTTTAATTTGTGCGTATCAGGAGAGTAACCCAAGATTGGAGTTGGGTTATCAAGAACTGAAGCAATCCGAAATTGGAAAGCTCTGAACTGCTCATGTTAAATTATTTCAGTTCTTCACACAAACAAGCTCATAACTTTCCGTAAATGTGACTAAAATCATTAACTTAAATGAAGCTTACATCCAGAACTGATGTACCAAATGATCACCCAATACTTGGATGAGAGGCGGTAAAGACTGCAACAATATGAGACGGTAATTCTATCCCTGCTATTTTTGAACTGTCAACACCTTTAGATTGCATTTGATGCATTACTAGATAGTGGTAATCCAAATTACTTAGTAATCTAGATTATCTGGAATCTGGATAGATTGCCAGTAATTTTGATTACTGTGTTTGATACACGCAGATAATGTTGCAGTAAAATTATTGAAAATCTTGATTGATATGTTTGGTATGACAATCAGATTACTGATAATGTAACATCAAATTTTTAAAATATCTTTAAATCAAATTTATTAAAAATCACATTCCATGCATAAATTTTTTAATCTTTCAGAATAAAAGAATAAAAATATATTATATATTATAATATATATAATATATAATATATAATATATAATATATAATATATAATATAATATAATATAATTTTTATTATTTTATTTTTATTATTTTATATTATTATTATTATTATTATTTAAAATAAAAGAATAAAAATATATTATATATTATAATGTATAATGTATGTTATATTATATATTATATAATATATTATATTTTTATTTTTATTATGTTATTTTTATTATATAAATTTATTAAAAATCACCCCATCAAATTTTTGGATGGCCACGCGTAGTCGCCAGAAGGAGAGGAGAAAAGGGGGGACACGATGGTGGGATGAATCACCGGCCCCGTTTCCTTTTGGCCCGTCTTTTCTTTTTTGGATCTAGATCCAAACCACAGGCCGCTCGCCACCGACTGTTTTCGATCCCCATCGGAGCAAGATCCCGTCAAAGAGAGATCCGACCAGTGAGAAGAAACGAAGAAGAAGGGCATGGGAAGATCCATCCCTCCTCTTCTTTCGGCGATCATGCATGGCCGTCCGAGCAGGAGGCGACGATCCTGATGGGGCGGAGGCCTTTCGTTTTTAGTCTCTCTTTCCTATCGTCCGACACAGCATCGCTTACGACGACTGGCGGTGTCGTGTCCCTCTCTCTCCCGGCATGGTTGTTCCACCCGACGTCGCCTACAGTGACCGGCGCACTGTGCCCTTTTGTTTTTTCTTCCATGCGGCGTTAATCGGCATGGCGTCGATTGTGGTGATGAAACATTGCCTCTTTTATACCCATCAGTGGCGGACGGACGGGGACCGATGGTGGTACGTCGATGGCCATGCTTCCAAGCGACCGCAGACTAGATTTGGTGGTGGAAGAGGTACCGATTTGGCCCTCTCTCCTGCTGCTGGAGGAGTTGGGGAGGTTGGGGGGGAAGCATGGGTTTTCAGATGGGTGGCACTACGCGGGGAGGGAGGCATTTTTGTTCAGAAATTTTATTGCAAGATTATCTCATGGGAGGTAATTTGGATAGCTATCCCTCTCCTTGGTAATCTAGATTACCAATCCAAAAAGCATACCAAATTTGATAATCTAGTGGGGCTCCTTTAAATTATCAATAATCTGGATAGATTGCCAGCAACCAAACGTAACCTTAAGTCTCTTGGACCAAGTCCGTTATGTTTTCCTTGGAGTAATCCTTTTTAAGATTCTAATAAATTAATTTTCTATAGAAATTTTCTAATGGTATATTCTGAAAGAATAGTGCCCTCCAAGCCAATCGCATGGGTGATGCGAAGGAATTTTTCTGTATTTTCTTTCTGCTCATTTGCATGACATTAGTTATTTTATTTATGAAGTATTGTATTTTATCATTTGCTACATCATATTTTTTATGATTATGATAAACCCCATAGATTAGGATAATGATTTTAGGACCATGATGAAATCATGCCAATGAGATCTAAAATCTTGATAGCCCCAATTTAAAATATTTTCAGTCGTTGTATCATCGAGTCAGAGATCGATGATACCGGTAAGACTGGTACATCCTATGTATGCTCGATAGAGAGGGTGGTTGATCTCATAATCACTTGTGTGGTGATACTAATACAAGGATGTAGGTACTCATTAGAGAATGAGTTCACTGAACTGACCCACAGAAAGAATATTTGATGGAGCCTTACAGCATGTCGACAGATGGTTCTCCAGTGGAAGTGGTGCATGTGATCTTTTGACCTGAGATCATCATGGTACCTTGTGTACATGGATCCTTACTTTGGTTTATTCCCTAGCATGCTACTTTGAGATGTGTCTGAGATATTCTGGATATGGTGAAGTATGCATGGAGATTGTGAATGATCAATAAAGAATCGATCACTATTTGTAGGGGGAGAGAACATCCTATGTGATCTCATAGGATGATGACTCTGAGAGTCTCTGACCAGAGCAAGGATGAACAATAAAAAAAAATTTTATTAGTTCATCAACTGAGTCATCATCATCAGATCGAGATACATATGGATAGGTATTTGGGCTTAACATGATTCCATGCCCATGGCCTGTCTGGGATATTGTGTGAGTGAAGGATTGAATTGCACGATAACTCGTCATGGAAGGATAATTTTGATATTTTCATCAAATTTTAAATCTTTCGGATAGTCCTGATACATTGCTAGACATCAATCTTGACTTGTGGACTCGTCAGAATTAAAAGAGTTTAATTCAAAAATCAATTAGGAAGAGTCCTAGTTGATTGGAACTCTTATGCTGACCTAATCTAATCGGATTAGGATTATATCGAGAGTCTGGATCCACTGTTGGCTAGATTTGGAATCCAATAGATCACACACAATAGAAATTTGGTCTTGATCCAATCTACTTAGATTTATTGTAAATTCAATGGGTTAATTGAATTGCTAGCATATGAATTAATTCAAATTCTCAATTGGGTTAAGTGCAAAGGTATTTGTGCTAATCCTTGACTTGTTGCCTTGACCTAATATGATTAGGTTTGAATCTATAATTAAATAGATGGTCTTATCTAATTTTTATGGAAGAGTTTCATAAGAAATAACCTTCCTCCATGCCAACACCACACGCACAAAATTAAGTCTCGCCCCATTTAATTTTAGCGTTGAAGAAGAGGAGTCCTTCTTTCATACTCCTCTTAAATTTCTTACTAATTTCCACACGTTCCTTTATTTTTTGCACCATCAGATGGCTCTTGGGATATGTGGGCGTGGAAGAGAAAAAAAAATTCTTCTCTTGGAAGGAACTCACACGCCAAAATTTAATTGGGATGCCACATAATGTTGTGCGATGAAAAGGAAGAGTCCATTTCATATTGGACTCTTGATTTCTCACGCTTATTCCTTATCCCACGCACTATAAGATGGCTCCTTGATTTTTCTATGTAGAGGAGGAGTCCTTTTGTTGGTAAAACACTTCTTATTCCATACCATACTCCTTTGGTTTCCATGTAAAAATAAATGTAGCATGTAAGGAATAAGGGACGCCAAGAGTTGGCGGCCCTTTAGAATTTTGTGGCGCCCCTTCATTTCTTATATAAGGGGTGCCCCATATGGATAATTCCTTGGTGATTTTCGCATGAGAATGAGAAGAAAAAGACAAGAAAAAGTATGAAAAAAGATAAGAAAAAAGGGAGAAAAAAATAGGAAGGAAGGGAAGAGGAAAAAGGAAAGCATGTAGTGCTTGTCCTAAAAATCAGATTGTTCAAGTGTTGAACATCTAATTTGATTTTGTGTGGTGAGATCATTTGAAAAATGATTCCTAGAATGGTCCTAGTAGAGGTCTTGAAGGCATACAAGTGATGGTGCAATCTATTCTTGCGAAGGACGATCGACAACGTACTTACGAAGAAGGTTGCAGCACTACGTCGAATTGGAAAGGATCCTGATCAGTTCCGTATGGATCATCGTTGAAGGGTTTCTACTTTAGAGTCTTATGGAGATCTCATGATTACCAGATCATCATCTTCATATTGGTATATGACTTCTGATATCTGCTTGTTATACATGCTTATGTTGTTTGATTGTAATCATCAAGGTGTTTCTAAGGCTTTGTACTCCGATAGTCTAGTTTAATTGTTAAACATATTTTTAATTATTGAATACATATAAAAAATTTTAAAATTTATATTCTTCTACGTCATTGAAACTCAACAATGGTATCAGAGCCACTCTTGATTGATTTAATCAAATATCATGTTATTATTGTGATATAGATTAGATCCAGTTCAAACTATGTCAAAATCAGATTTTATGATTGATGTTTATTTGATGTTTTTGATACATTTTTGTTAATAATAAAATATTATCAATCCATGATCATACTTAGATATGAAATTCTATGATCTTTAGACTTGTGAGATAAATTTAAATTAGATCCTATGATCTAATTTTGATGGAATTGTAATTCAGTGCATATGATGCGTGAAGTCTTAGAATGATACATTGGATGTAGATTGCCAAGACTTAGGATTTTTGTATATGATGCATTCATCTAAGATCCAAAGGCCAACCACTAAGTTATTGGGCACTCACCATTGTGGGTCTTCCATCTTGGTTATTGTCCAAGGTATGTGTGGAGCCGAAAAAAGTTTGGTCATGGAAAGGATGCATCAGACATGGATTAGGATTTTTGTCGATGAATTTGTTTAACTATAATTCATTGATCTAATGTGATTAGAATTAATGATTATAGATTAAATCAAATTTATAGTTCTAATTTGATTAGAAGTTATGTTTAATTTAGGTGAATCAAATTGTCATTTACCTAATTTGATTAGTGTTTGAGTCATGGTTGACCAAATCTATGCTAACCTAATTAATTTAGGTTAACCTAAGAATTGGTTAACCCAACTCAAATAGGATGATAAATGATTGACTTAAAATTAAATTTGGATCAAGAGTTGAACTCGAATCAAAAATCCTAGATGGATCTTATGCCCAAATATTTAAACATCTCTATTGATATGTTTATGAATGATATCATAATTCAGATAACATGAGAAGTTAATTATCATGTTGTTATAAAATGCATGTTGAGTGGTTATGAATTATGGTACATCTATGTGATGGATGTATGCATGAATGCTTTCCTATTGACTGATTATAAAAATACATCTGCAAGAGTTACAATAGGGGCTGGGTGCCCCTGATGCATTGTATAATCAACTGAATCTTTCTTTTGTATGTACCCAACTGTTGATTGAGACTTTTATATATTGATATAAAAATTATAGAAAGAAATTATTTAAAAATAAATAGAAATTGTTTCTTTCTATTTTCAGAAAAAGATTGAGTATTCATGGTAGTCTTCATGAAGATGAAGTCTGGACTATTAGACGTTTGGAGAGCAGAGGCGCATTAAGATTGATCATGAGATGGTTCAATCTGTGATGCACCTAGGGTTAGACCCATATACCATCCTGTGGCTCGGATGATTTTTCAGAAGTCCATAATCATTATATTTCCTTTATATGCTCTTACATGCTGGTAGTTAGAATTAAAATTTAAATTGCATATGATGCATGTATATATTTTGGATGCGCATGAGACCTACGTCCCTCATTTAAATTATATTAAGTCATAATGGTGAAGTGTTAAGAACATCACCCATGCCTTCCTTTATGCTAAGTCAGTATTATGTCAAAAATCATAGTAGGCTTGTTGTGCTATCCATAAGACTTGCTGTGGGGATTGATTTGATACTGTCTTGATGCATAATGAAGCTAATGGTACTTAGCTCATATTAAGTCAATAGAGCATGTCAAAAACTATAGTGAATTTGTTGTACTATCCACAAGGCTTACTATAGGGATTGATATGATGTTGGCTTAATGATGCTTATGGCATATTTTGGTAGTGCTGCCTTGTTGTGCTATCCACAAGGGTAGTATTATTCAGATATGATCATATAGAATTGAAAGGTATGACTTAACTAAAATATTATAGTTTGTTGTGCTATCCACAAGGCTATAAGTATTTTAGAGGCAAAAGTTATATTGAGAGTTGTTTGAGATGTAATTGGTAAAGAGTTACTTACCCTTGAACTCATAGGAGCTTGTTGTACTATCCACAAGACTTTTTATGAGGAATTGAGATCTTAACCCCACTAAAAAACTAAATGATATGTTTCTTCGTTTTCATACTTGAGGACTATGAAATTCGTTAAAATAGTGAGAGACACATTTAGATAAAAATCTCGTCTAAATTGTGTATACCATCATGAGCAGTTCTTTTTATGTTCTTATATATTCATCTGCATCTTCACTATCACTGCATGGTATACTTTTAAAATTAATCAAACTTCATGGACTGGTTGAGGAACCTAAGAATAGTTCTCACTTAGGAGATAGTCTCCTATTCTTCTGATTCCAATTTGTTCGGAGTTGATACTATAAAGAAGAAAAAATCACATATGCGATATGATAGGGTGACAGTATGACTATCATATGTATCATGATTAACTTAATCATGCGATTAAGTTATTATCATGGATGGTGAGTTAATCCAAGATTTGATCTTGTTAACTCTCTGGATTCCTTCTTTAGTATCTTCTGGGAGAAGAAGGTGAAGAATGTCTTTGCCATGGGTGTCTATTATCATTACAATAATGATGAGCATTAGAGATAAATTGCAAGAGTTGTCTTGCAAGAGTGAAGCAGCAGCAGGATGCAAAAGTTGCATATGCTCGTGGTTTGTATATAATACAAACTTATTTATCATTAAGTGTTTTAGCTTCAAAATTTTAGGTTAATGATATCTTATATAGGTTCCACTTATGCAAAGTATTACTGGACCTATAAAGCTGAAGAGAGGTGACTACATATTTTTTGACACTGATGGATAGTCTATTCATGCTAAGGCTGTAGGAACCTATGTAACCTTCTAATAAGATTTAGAAACTAATAGATCATTGTTATATGCCTAAATTTATTAAAAATATTATTTCAATATCTTTGTTATTGTAGCATGATTTTGAAAATAATGTAAAGAGTAAAAGTTACTCTCCTTCTGAAAAATTTTATGACTATGGATTTATGATAATGGTCTCATGTTTCGGTCACTCAATGATGTTGTTCTTTGTATTGATGAGAATAAGAAAAGAATATGTGATGGTCACATATCTCTAGCACTGCCAACTTGGCCATTTTGTGAGTCAAAGATAAATAGGTAATATAAAGAAAAGTTCTTTGTTCTGTATGATTCTGAATCATATAGAACTTGTAAATCTTGTCTCATGGATAAAATGATCAAGATCCTATTTACTGAACATGAGAAAAGGTACGAGCGAAGTATTAGATCTTGAACATATGGATATTCGAAGACTAATAATATCTTGATCTAGAGATGGACAATCCATATGAGATATGGTATGTTCCTTAATATGCTTTACAAAACTTCTTATCTCATTCTAGGGATATGCCCTAGAAATTACTGCATGGGTTTTGAATTAGATACCATCAAAATCTGTTACTAGCACTCCATATGAGATATGGAAAAGGAAGAAGTAGGTTGCCCAACTTATGTGAAAAGAGTTAATGTACATAAGTTTTGTGCTAGAACAGGTTTATATAAGTTTCTAGGTTATCTTAGGAGTAGTATGTGATACTATTTCTACCATCCTACTGGATAAAAAGTATTTTGTCAGTAGGTATGCCATCCTTTTAGAAAAAAAAAATTCTAAGAAGCAGCCAGTGGGAGGATAATTGAACTTGAGAAGTTTAAAACCTATGAACTATCCTATAATTACCTGTGGAGTGTCCACAAGTTGATCTTTGATCAGATATGCCCATTGATGAGGCACAATCATGAAACACACTTCCTCACCGAAGATCAATCTGAGTGTGTAATGTACTTTTATCATTGTGAATGACTGTACACCATACATCATTGTGAATGATGTTTTCTTGATCTATTTGGAGAAAATTATGAGCAGAGACTCTGACAGATGGCTTGAAATCATGAAATCAGAAATGAACTCCATGTAAATAAACCAAATAAGGACTATGGTTGAAGCACCTATGGGTATGACCCAACAGGCTGCTAACAGAAATGTCAATCCGAATATTTGCTTGCTATTGCCCCACACCATCTAGAGAGTTTGTCTCTAGTGAAAGGACAAATCCATTTATGGATTAAAGCAGGTATTGAGAAGGTGGTACTTCTATTTTTTATGAGATAGTCAAAATATTTGACTTTATCAAAATATGAATGAACTGTGTGTGTGCAAGAAGATAAGTGGGAGTTTCACTAATTTTTTGGTTATGTATGTGGAAGATATACAACATATTGGGAAGGTAGTCTCGATATTGTACTCGGTCAATGACATGCTTATCACAAAATTTTTCATAAAAAAGACTTCGGTGTAGCATCTAATATACTTGGCATCTATAGGGATAGATATAAGTGGATGTTAGGCTTGTCCTAGTCTAGGTACATAGATTTTATGTTGAAGGAGTTCAACATGAATGGGTGTAAAAGTATTTACTTACCCATATATTTAATGTACTTGGTCTGATGTGGTTTATGCCTTGTGCATAATCATTAATTTCAAACTGATCCATGATAGGATTTTTAAAAATTGTGAAAAGCATTCTCAAAGTACTAGAGGAATAGTGAATTGAAAAAGTTTCAAATAGCAAACTGTGTTTGACTCAGTTATTTGTTGTTAGTAAAGATTGCTAAGAAAAGTCACCTAATGAAAGAGTTCATCACGGAGTTGGATGTGGTCTCACCAGAAACCCATGTACATCCTAAGGCACTTTCATCTCATTCATGATTTGATCATAAAATGAGTTCATATAAAGAACAGCATAATGGACCAGTTCACTAAGCCTTAACACAGCAGCAATGTGTTTGCCATCCTGATTGCATAGGCATCAGGTGTAGGGGCGATTGGGTTTAGTGCAAATGGAAGATTGAAAGAATAGTGCCCTACAAGTCAATCGCATGGATAATGTGAAGGGACTTTTCTGTATTTTCTTTCTGCTCATTTACATGATATTAATTATTTTATTTATGAGGTATTGTATTTTATCATTTGCTGCATCATATTTTTATAATTATGATAAACTCCATAGATTAGGACAATGATTTTAGGACCATGATGAGATCATGCCAGTAAGACCTAAAATCTTGATAGCCTCAATCTAAAATATTTTCAATTGTTGGATCATCAAGTCGGAGATCGATGATACCGATAAAACTGGTACATCCTATGTATGCTCGATGGAGAGGATGGTTGATCTCACAATCACTTGTGTGGTGACACTTATACAAGGATGTAGGTGCTCATTAGAAAATGAGTTCACTGAACTGACTCACAGAAAGAACATCTGATGGAACCTTACAACATGTCGACAGATAATTTTTCAGTGGGAGTGGTGCATGTGATCCTTTGATCTGAGATCACCATGGTACCTTGTGTACATGGATCATTACTTTGGTTTATTCCCTAGCATGCCACTTTGAGATATATCTGAGATATTCTGAGTATGGTGAAGTGTGCATGGAGGTTGTGAGTGATCAATAAAGAATCGATCATTCTTTGTAGGAGGAGAGAATATCTTATGTGATCTCATAGGATGATGACTCTGAGAATCTCTGGCCAGAGCAGAGATGAACAGTAGAAAAAGTTTCTACTGGTTCATCAATCGAGTCATCATCATCGGATCGAGATACATATGGATAGGTATTTAGGCTTGATATGATTCCATACCCATGGCCTATCTGGAATATTGCATAATCGAAGGATTGAATTGCACGATAACTCACCATGGAAGGATAATTTTAATATTTTCATCAAATTTCAAATCTTCCGGATAGTCCTGACACATTGGTAGACGTCAATCTTGATTTGTGGACTCGTCAGAATTAAAAGAGTTTAATTTGAGAATCAATTAGAAAGAATCCTAGTTGATTGAGACTCTTGTGCTGACCTAATCTAATCAGATTAGGATTATGTCGAGAATCTGGGTCCACTGCTCGCTAGATTTAGAACCCAATGGGTCACACACAATAAGAATTTGGTCTTGATCCAATCTACTTGGATTTATTATAAATCCAATTGATTAATTGAATTGCTAGCACATGAATTAACCCAAGTTCCCAATTGGATTCAGTGCAAAAATATTTGTGCTAACCCTTAACTTATTGTCTTGACTTAATGTGATTAGGTTTGAACCTATAATTAAATAGGTGACCTTATCTGATTTTTATGGAAGAGTTTCATAAGAAATAACCTTCCTCCATGCCAACACCACACGCACAAAATTAAGTCTCGCTCCATTTAATTTTGGCGTTGTAGAAGAGGAGTCCTTTCATACTTCTCTTAAATTCCTTACCAATTTCTACACGTTCCTTTGTTTTTTGCGCCATCAGATGGCTCTTGGGATATGTGGGTGTGGAAGAGAAGGAAGAGTTCTTCTCTTGGAAGGAACTCAAACGTCAAAATTTATTTGGGATGCCACATAATGTTGTGCGATGAAAAGGAAGAGTCCATTTCATATTGGACTTGATTTCTCACGCCTATTCCTTATCCCACACGCCATAAGATGGCTCCTTGATTTTTCTACACAAAGGAGGAATCCTTCTGCTGGTAAAACACTTCTTATTCCATGCTATACTTCTTTGGTTTCCATGCAAAAATAAATATGTAGCATGTAAAGAATAAGGGATGCCAAGAGTTGGCGCCCTTTTGGAATTTTGTGGCGCCCCTTCATTCCTTATATAAGGGGCACCCCATATGGATAATTCCCTGGTGATTTTGGCATGAGAATGAGAAGAAAAAGATCAGGAAAAGTCTGAAAAAAGATAAGAAAAAAGGAAAAGAAAAATAGAAAGGAAGGAAAGAAGAAAAAAAAAAGCATGTAATGCTTGTTCTAAAAATTAAATTGTTCAAGTATTGAATATTTAATCTGATTGTGTGGTGAGATCATTTGAGAAATAGTTTCCAGAATGGTCTTAGTGGAAGTTTTGAAGGCATACAAGTGATGGTGCAACCCATTCTTACGAAGGACGATCGACAACGTACTTGTGAAGAAGGCTGCAGCACTACGTCGAATTGAGAAGGACCCTGATCAGTCCTGTGTGGATCACCATTGGAGGGCTTCTATTTTGGAGTCTTGTAGAGATCTCACGATTATCAGATCATCATCTTCATGTTGATATATGACTTCTGATCTCTGCTTGTTATATATATTTATGTTGTTTGATTGTAATCATCAAGATGTTTCTAGAACTTTATGTTCTGGTAGTCTAGTTTAATTGTTAAAAATATCTTCAATTGTTGAATGTATATAAAAATTTTTAAAATTTACATTTCGCTGTATCATCGGAATCCAACATATTCTTCTGAGATTGAACAAGTCGAAGACAAAACTCGAGCAAATGATAATAATAAAGCACAATACACTTGCCCATGATCACCACATCGACGGTTTGCTTCGAAGAGCAGCAAGATTGCTGGCTGAAGAAAACCCGAAGTCCGCGATGAGACATCCAAGGCAACGGTAAAATAATTTATAGGCGACTACTTTCAAGGAACTAAGAAGGGCTGTTTATGTTCAATATTCTAACAAATGAGGGAGGGAATATTTAATCCAATAGCAAGGCACGTGAAGGGCCATCTGCATCTAACCTTGCTCTTTGATGAAACTTCTAAGATAGAGAAGCCACTTATCTTAAGTATGTCATAATGTGAGGCTTTATGACATGGCCATTTAGGATTTGACCTGAGTTTAAAACCAGTCCAGCAATTTCACAATTTACCAATTGCAAATGGAGAAACACAAAAAGCACAGGCAGCCGAACAACTCTTTGTATTCTAGAGACAGCAATAGCATTATGTGCTTTGCCACTGCAATCAGTTCTCTCTCCAGTGTTGCACCTAAAGCATTTTCTGCACTTCAAATTTGCTTACGTGCAACCAATCCAAAAAAACAAGAAGATAACAACATCTCTTAACAATAACAAAAACCTAAAATGATCTAAATCAATTTATCTGTTAGATAATTAAGTTCCTTCACCATCAGCTAACATTCACTTCCAATTTTAATTCATCATAGAAATGCCAATTTTTACAACAAACCAGATAAATGGCTGGTCCAGTCTTTACAAGTGCCATTTTGTTCTGGTTATTTGCAGCAAAAGACAATGTGAAGAAGATAAGAGAACCTACAACCATTTATGAATATAGGAACCATTACCATCCATGACTTTAAACGGTTCAATTATTCATGAAAGATGAGGCTTTCAAAAGTTTAGTACACTAGTGATCACTCACAAAAAATAAAGGTTTAAAGAAACTCAAATTATGATAATAAAGATGGAGCCGACTTCTGAGTTTTTACCTCTTAGCTGATGCCCTTCAACTAAAGCCACCAACAAACCTGTCTCAGCAAGAGCAATGGACTCAAACACCTTTTGCAACATGAAAGGCTTCTTCCGCACCCAAAACACATGCATATCAAGAATGATACATGTCTGGAAAGGTCCGCATGTATGGAGTTATAGCTTTGACATCAATTTATGCATGTACCATCAAACTTTGACACTAAAAAGAATGTTATCTCAACAATTGTGAATTCGGCATCTTGATAAATAAGCCTTTACTCCATTACAGCAACACCACCAGCTGCCTTTATCTTCCCTATGATGTCATTGGCCTCCTCCTTGGTGACACCTTGCTTCAACAAAACTGGTACCTTCTCTACTAAATCCTTGGCCTCCTTCAACCCAAGACTGGTGAATGTCCTAACCTCTTTGATCACCTTGATCTTTGCAGCAGCATCAAACTTCTCCAATTTGACATCAAATGCTGTCTTCTCTGCTTTCTTCTCCTCTGCCTTCGCTGAAGAAGCACCCATCTCCGGGCCAAAATTAAAACCTGCAGAAGATATTGGTTGTGGCTTGGGTTGCTTCAGCCTGTCCAAGAGAGTAGGCCCAATCTGTTTCAGCTCTTCCATTGGGAGGGCAGCAATGCGATCAGCAAGCTGCAGAATTTTGTCAGATGGAGGGGATCTAGGTCCATATGGATCATAGACTGCTGGGTATTTGTAGCTTTTGGACTTTGAGTCCCCTGCTGCAACATCGGTGCTGAAGAAGCAATGTTGTAATCCTATAATTCTCTTGGATGAGGCAGCAGAAACATGGAGACTTTTTAAGGTATTAATGAGCTTCATCCTATCACTATTCCCTAAATATGAAAACCAATCAGGAAGAAACAGGAAGAGTGATATAATCTGCCTGAACAGGCTATTTATGATGTCAAAACCTTGGAAGATTTAGATTTTCCGCTACTATGGATCGCCACTTGAATAGTGAATTATCTGTGAGAAAACACAGATTATTAATTGCTTGAAGTAGGCAGAGGACATATACCATTCACAGCAAAGAAAAAAAAGGGAGGAGAGATCTCTAAGATTTGTACTTTGTACAGAGAGGAACTCAATGAAGGGAAACCGTACAATTATAGATAACCAATATAAATTTAAATAAATACAAATTATATTTGTCCAGTGATGGATAGATGCAGGGGATATTAGGACATTTGATTCAAAGAGAAACAATTTAAGTCAATTATATAAATCACCTTATATCAAAAGCCATTTGAATCTTAGTAAATAAAATGTAATTTAACAGAAAAACTTCATAGCAAGTATATTAAGTATCCCTTTTATGGCTTAGGATCAAGTCCCATGTATGTAAAACCATCCCTCATAGTAGAAGTATACAAATAAAACCATCCCTCATGGTAGAAGTCTACAGACTTGCATCCAGTGAAATCAGATTTCACCAATTACCGACCTACAATAATGCAATTCATCAAAAATGATCCATAAATGTTTTCCAAAACAAATGAATTAAGGCTAGCTTCAATGTTTAGTGAATAGTAGTGGGGCAGCGAACTGCTTCTGCAAACTAAAAATGCACTGAGTGGATTTCTGAACAACGAAATCGTTTCTCTCTGTTGTATCCTTGCCATGTTCCCTTTGCTTCAGAGTTGACATTAAACATGCACCAATATTTTCATTAGAAAAATGCTTCACTGCACCACTCCTGATGTAACACATTCTGTCCTCTATTGTTGACATAGTAGGTAACACATCAGCAGCAATGCGCATGTCATGTCAGAAATTCATCAATTACAAGGCCAAGAATCATGATATTTTTAGATTTCTCCTGCCCCAAAGCTAAAAAGCAACATGAAGTCCCCAACACCACTTGCATGATGATGTTTTCAATCTGTAAGACTATCAAGCCCTGTTAAAGAGCAATGTTCTCAAATTGGCTTAAGATCCGATATTTCCTCTTATTTTGATGGCAACAGCAGCAACTGAAGTAAGAAATGAAATGAAAGAAGAGTAGCAAATGAATAGAGAAAGATATTAGAGGGACAATGCCATAGTGGAGAGTATAACCCTGAGAAGTAGTAAAAATCTAGTTCAATAAACTGCATTGTGGTGCTCCCAACTTCAATGTGCTGTATGGATACATAGAAGAGGAGAAAAAGGGAAAAATAGAAAGAAACAGGAGAAGAGAAACAAGAGGAAAATTTTGGACATGAAGGAAGAGAGAAAAACATGGGACACGACAGTAAAGAAAAGAATAGAAGGATTAAAAAGGTGGCTTGGAGTGAAGCCACTTGTCCCCATTTCTTTCTTCTTCTCTCCTCACTATACCATCTTCTCTTCTCTCCTTACTAAAAGCCCAATGTACAGCACCAATACCCGACTTCCATGGGGAACTGGGAGCTATTGGTGCTCCAGCAGGAATCGGTGTGGTGTGAAGCGGCATTCTTGTAATTAGGATCAGAAAGCAGAAACACTGATTACTAGCATTACAGAGAGAATCATTCAATTAACTTTTGCTAGCAGAGATTGAAGCATGCTAAGCAGAGTTAGGCATCACTAGGGATTAAAGCTGTTAGGTGTTGACAACCAGTTAGAACATACTCACAACTTAGGAATTAGTACTTGGAGCTCCAATAATTAAACCATCAATGTCTTAAATCCCCAACAAATCGAAAAGATGAACACATACAACTCTAGTTTCAGGACAAATGGTTTCAGAATTTATTCCACCAAATATACCAAGGATTCATATTTGTTATAGATTATTGCTGAATCCAAGTACGAGCAAGCATCCACAGCAGCACTAGTCATCTACCACGAAAATCTAAAACTTCCATACAAATAAAAGCTAGTAACAACAAGTAGAGTTAGTTAGGCATTTCACCGAACGGTGAGAATGCATGGTATGCTCCTTAAAAAAACAAGACGACAACGCGATGTTTGATTAAGCGATGGTTCGGATAGAGCAAAAACAAAAGAGAGATAATTTGAAGGTAGGAACGGGAGGAATCATTGTGAGAGACAAATTGGAGACAAATAGCGACAACATCAAACCGGGAAAAAAAGGAGACAAATTAAAAAAAATTCAAAAAAAGGGCCGCTAGCGTCTTACCAGGATCAGGAGGACAGCGAGGTTTTCGACGACATTTAGAGAAGCCCAAGTCGGCTACGTCCTTCTTTGCGCTACGGAAAGTAGATGAGAAGCGTTGGCTAGGGATCGGGGGTTAGTAACTCTAATCGACGAAGGCATGCGCTGAAACGGGAAGGATAAGAATGGAATATGAAAAATGTCGGGATTGGAGCTATTCTAGCTGGGATTGGCACGTGCAGCACCATGGATGACTGTGATTTCGTCAGACGGACTGATGGAGCATAATTAGTTGGGGGTGGGCACGCTTCAGTTAACCGAGCCGTTACCTTATTTTTAAATTCCAACCGACCCTATTGATTTTACAAAAATTTAAACCGAAATCGAATCGATCTTAATCGGTCTAACCGGTTCGATTTTTTAATTTTTCAATTTTTTTTATAAAATTTATTTCAAATTATAATTTATAAAAAAATTGAATTAAATTGAAAACCTTCCCAACATTGATCTTGTTACCAATTTCAAAAATTAAAATAATCTTTTTTATGATTATAATCATATATATATATATATATATTATAAAACGGAGGCCATATTGGGTTGTCTCCGTTTGTCATGTGGATAAAAATTATTTTGTCATGTGGAGTAAAATCACGTGGAGTAAAACAGCAAAAAAATACAGCGGAAAAATACGGATGCGCATGCGGCCGAGCTCGAAGGGCAGTGCCCAAGTGCGGAATGGTCGAAGCTCTGCCAGATGGGGACGGTGACGCCGTCAGTGAGACCGAATCACGTTCTCGGATCATGCCCTTACAACTCTCTTGTGCACCGCCATGACGCCATGCGGAAGAGGAGAAAGAAAAGACCTAACGCTAGATTCAGCAAGAAGGGGACGAGCGAAGAAACCTTGAGCCTCACCTTAGGAGTCGGAGAAATTTATAATTTTTCCCTCTAAGTTTCTTCTCCTCTCCCTCCACTATCCAGCAAGCCCTCTAGAGAAAAAAACCATCGCAACGAGTCGACGATGCACTTTGGTTTGTTTTCCTGCTCTCCCTCTCTCCGCCCCCTCCTGCTCTCTCTCTCTCTCCTATCTCTCCTCTCTCCGCCTTACCCCAGCCTTTTATTTTTTTTTCATTTTAATTTGAGTTTCGAGCCCGACAACTGTTGGGTGGAGACGAATCGAGTCCGCACGGGCTAGGGGTGGGATGTTGTGGATCGATGATGTGGACCATTTGGATAGTAGATGTGGGGTTGAGTGTGTTGTGTTTCTTTTGTGAGAGAGAAAAAGAAAAGCGCGTTTGGCTGGTGCCAGCGGGGATTTTTTTTTTCTTTCTTTCTTTTTTTATGAGTTGTGGTAGGGGACTTGGGAAAGTAGATAATATCGATGGAGAAAGCGTGAGCTCCTCTCCATCGGCAATCGGGGAAGAAAGAGAAGGGAGGAAGGAGATGGGCCTAACGGATTCGGGTTTTGGCTCCCAACCTGATCTGAAATCCGGTATAGATCTATTTATTTAAACAGAAAATCTTACATTTAGGCCATTGATAAAGGCTATATTCAATTAAGTCCTTTTGACAATTGACTGAACCAAACCATGTTGAGTTAATTTAGTTTAAGGGTGTTTTTCAATTAAACCCTGATAAAGTATTTATCATATAAAGGTCCTTTTCTACTGGATCTCCACATTTTTGGCTTTGAACCCAAGGGCAAAAAAAATATTAATTAGGATTGTCTCGTCAACTACTACAACCATGCATATAAATACAAATACAATATGACTATTGCCTACCTCCTACTATTACTTAACCATCCATTCTTAAATGCAAACAAAACGGACACAAACTACTAATCTCATATATGTATAGATTATCATTGTCTCTTAGTCATTCTGGATGAAATTCTGTGCTACTGGGACTAAGAAGTTATTAACAATTCAACTATTAGAAAATTTATCTCTATCTTTTCTCTGGAGCAAGTCTTTAATGATGACTAAAAATTTAATAAAATAAAAATTATATAATAATAAAATATATATTATTTTTATTAATAGACTATGAAAAAAAAGAGATATATGTGAGATGCAAATAGGTGGTCATGTTTTGCTTAATGATGAAGATTCTGAAACAATTGATGCTGAAAATATTGATTCAAGAAATGATTTCTCTGTCAGTAAAAGATAGAAATGATTATGTTACTTCTTACTATTATATTATTTAAATATTTTAAATTTATATTTTAATTTAAAATATTTGATATCATCTATGATATCTTTTATATTATGTTAAATTTTTAATTTATAAAAATATTATTTGAATAAATAAATATGCACGGGGTTCTAAGAATAATAATAACAAAAATTAATAATAACTCCATATAAAATCATACAGTATGGTTTTAGTTACTAAAATCCTTCCGTGATAAGTGTCATGAAAAGCCACCAAATAACAAATACACAACACCATTAAATACAATCCCAAATGTCACATAAAACACATAACAGTATAGCTTCAATTATCCAATACATCTAAAATATCATAAACACTAAGTTCTTAAGCAACACGACCATAAGTCATAACTAGTCACAACTCCAAATAAGATCCCATATCTTCTCTCTATCATAAGTTACTTCAAATGGAAGCCATCCAATAAAGCTCGACAAATCTGCAAAATACAAAAATAAAATACAAGTTAGAAGTTAGAACTTATATAATACAATAAAATAAATTAAAAATAATAATATTAATAAATTTATCAGAAGCTCACAATATTACCTTCGAATGCGATACTTAGTCACAATATTACCTATACCATTGAGACATCTACTCCGTGTCATCCGTCATTTCTTCCATATAAAATAGAAGGCAAGCTCTTCGCAATCAATCCTATCCACAAACAAGAGCCTCTATGATTCTTGGCATCAGAGAGCTATGAAATAGATTAAGCACATGACCTCTAGTGTTTTTTGGTAGAAAACAGCAGGAGTATATTGCACCGACATAAAGTATACAATATATGCCATGGCCCCGTATACAAAGTAAAATGGACAGTGGGCACATAGCACAAAGAGCAGACTTATCCTAATACATTTGGAATATAGAACAAGGAAGCCTGTTTTAAAAGCTACATATATAATATGAAATATAACACGAACCAAAAGTTTGTGCACAAACGTCCTCCCAAGTTGATTAAATTTGAGCATCCTATGTACTAACTTGAACTTGTTATGCAGAACAGCAGATGCACAAGAAATAAGCTGGCAACCAAGTTCCTCAAAAGATTTTTCCCCACAAATACAGAATCCTATATTAAAAGGATTTAGCATATACTTTCTCCTACAGCTGAAGTAATCTGGATGGATAGTGGAAGATACTGGCATTATGATCTTCAAAATCCCATAAGAAGCATGAGAAAAAGAGCCTAGTAGACTATGAAGAAAAAGCAGAAACCCACTACTCTGCTGTAAGAGGCACATAATAGTCTGCTGATGAAGGCTGATATGTATCCTATTGAAGATTGATAAAATGTGCAACATATGCTGATAAAACCAAGAATCCCATATAGCTTGTGCATACCATTTATATGATAGCAGAGAACCAAATTCAAGTAGATAAATAGAGGGATTGCGATATACATTTACATCATAGAAAAATGTAGCAACTAATAATGAAACCTGCAATCAAAACAAACAAAGATTAGTAAAATATTTTCTTTTTTCTTCTTTTCTTTTTTTCTTTTTTTACTTTTTCCTCTTGATTTTCTTTTTTTCTTCTTTTTGTTTTGCTTGTTTCTTTTTTTTTCTCATTTTTTCTGTACTTCCCCCATCCTCCTATTGTATCTTGATGCAGTGAAGAATGGCACATTAAAACAGACATTAGTCCAATGTAAATCCAAAATAAGTAAATTGTAGCATCCATGTGTAAAGGTAACAGTAGCATAACGTCATAGTGGCAATACATATCAGTTAAAAACTAATAGCTATTGACGATAACGATGAAAGACATAGCAGCCAGCCTTAATTTGAAAAAGACAAAATGACTTGCAGTAGTATACAGTTGAGAATATTGTAAAAGTACTTAGAGCAGCATCTTGAAGACTATAATATAGTTGGCAATGTGAAATAACCAAAGCACAATAATGAGGTTGGTCATATGTATATTGTGAAGAAATATTTAAACCCGTATAAAAACAAATGAGAAAAAGGTTAGAACTCTCCACTCAACACTCCACTCTATTTTGTTCATTATTTGACTCAATTTGTCACTACTAATCAACTCTTTTTGCTTTTTCCCCTCAATTCTTGCTTGACACAGTATTTTTTCTCTTCTTTCAGTTTTTTCCATCAGTATTTTCTCTCTTCTCAATGAAATTTCTAGATTCTTTTTTTTTCATTCAATTTTTTTCCTTTATCTATCAATGTTTTGTATAACTTTCCTTTGTATCTCTTTTGCTCTCTCACTATATTATTCATTTTTTTCTTTTTATTTTTTTATTCTGTACAAACAGACTTTCAAAGTATGACGCCGCATCAGTTTCATATGATACAAAGCTATGTTATCCACAAAAAGTATACACAGAAAAGGTATATGCCGCATCCAACTTTGTTCAAAAATCTGAAAATATGCACGGATGAAGTAGTTACGATAAACAACACTTTTCCATATATGTTCTAATTCTTTCCTTTGCTTGATTGGATATTACTGATGAGGTAGGATGAAAAGACTAGTGTGTGCCTCCCAAAGCCACTATTTATCTAATGTATCCAACTCCATAAGCATCAGCTATGAGAAGAAATTTGTAATGATGATCATGAATATCCTCATAATTCCATAAAAAATCTTCCTGCAATGCACTATTAGCCATAAAATCTGCAACCTGATTTGCTTCTCGAAAAATATAAGATATTTTATAGAAATTCGTAATTCATTTTCAATATAAAAGATCATTAACATGAGGAATATGAGTAAGTAAATACAATGAGGGGTTTCGAAGCCAAGAGATAGTAGTGGCAGTCTCCTTCCACCCAAATATGGATAGCCTTTAATTCAACAATGGCAACCTGAATCCCAAGCCAAACAGCTAATAATTCAGCAAAAGGGACACTAGCATGAGGAAGTACCTTACCTCCGATGTGCAATAGTTGAGCATTATGGTTTCTAATAACATAGCCCGCAGTTGTCCTGTCTCTAATTACAGATGCATCAAAATTAATTTTTATGACCCCAACAGGAGGGGGTAGTCAAGATACTATACAAAGTTGACAAAAAGATAAACCCTTTTGTATTTGGCTATCCCAATATTGACATGGGGTAGAAAAAGATAAAAAATACAAGCATCTAAAGTCTTTAGCAAAAACTATCAATTTGCATATTAATTGAGCAATCATCATCTGATTGCTATTAAAGATCCATTTATCCTGAGCCCACGAAAGCAACCAAGCTACATATGCCAAGAGTGATCTTTGTTCCATCGCTATCTCGCTATTCGAAATATATTAATTAAAGCCAGCAATAAATAAGGATAGAAATTCACTCGATACATGAAACTTAGTTGCTGCCAACAAAGTTGAGCATAACAGCAGTGAACAATAGGATGGGCACAATCCTCAATTTGATCAATGCAAATATCCCAAGTTATATCTGTAGAGGGCATGATGTTGCAGTGGGCCAATAATTGTTTACAAGGCAGCCAATTCCAAACCAGTCTCCAGAGGAAAGTTTTGATCTGCATAGGTACTTTAAGGGACCAAATTCAAACACAATTAACCTGTAAATGTGGAACATCATTAGGAAAAGATAAATGCTTCATATCTTGCAAGGAAATATGTTTTAATTTAGAAGAACCCCAAACCATCCTATCCTCCCAAACAAATAGGGACAAGGGAATAGTACAAATATGCTTAACAAATCCAAAGAAAAGTGTTGTGCAAGCCTCTGCAAATTTCAAGTTTTGTCAGTATTAATGAAATCAAAGACATGCATATTTACATTCATAAGGTCCATATTAATGTAAGTAGGCCAAGTCATAAGGAGAATGGGTGATATCCATGGGTCCTCATAAACTTTAATGGCAGTACCAGTAGCACCATCCATGAAAACTGAAATTTCAAATAGGACCCAGCCTTAGCAATCTTCTTCCAAATGATAGAAGCTTTCCTTAGACAGTTATAATTAATCCATGATCTAGTAAATTTGTATTTTACTTTAACTACTTGAGCCCATAATGAATGCGGATTCAAAATCATTTGAGCAGCTAATTTACACAAATAGTGAAAACAAAGCTAATTTGACAATTGAAACCCTAAACTACCACATGATTTAAGAGTACACATCTGATTCCATACAATAGGATGAAACGCACATCAATCCGATGCATGACCTCAAGAAAAACTCTAAATTCTCTATCAATCTTATGAAGAATAGACATTGGAACATGAAGGGAAGAAAAGACATAAAAAAGGGTAGCATAAAGCATCGAGTGGAGTAAAGTCATACGACCAGCAAGAGATAACATTCGTCATTTCCAAGCTATAACTTTTATTTGATATTTTATTTAATATAAATTGAAAGTTAGAGGGTCCAAGTGTTGTACTTGATAAAAGAACACCAAGGTAAATTCATTCTTCTCTTTTTTCAAAAAATGCAGTACTTGCAAGATGTGCTGCCTGGTAGTACATCCAATGCTTGGAGAAAAAAAATATGAGATTTTGCATAATTAAAAGCCTATCTAGAATACATGCAATAAGCATTAAGAATAGCAGAAAGGCACATAGCATTATGCAAAATAGCTCGAGCTACAAGTAAACAGTCATCAGCGTAAAATATATGTGTGATTTTTGAAGTACCACAAATTTTATAACCCTGAAGAAGATTCGACTGAGCAGCAACATGAAGAAATTTTGATAAAGCTTCAGAATATAAAATAAAAAGATAAGATGAGAGGGGACACCCCTGCCTTAAACCTCTAGAGACAACAAAAGGAGAGGTAGGCATACTATTGATTAGTAAAATAAATTGAGGATAAGTAATACAGCTTTGAATCCAGTATATAAATTGATTAGATAAACCCATCTATCGAAGAACAAAAAATAAGAAAGGCCAATGAACCCTATCATAGGCTTTCTCCATATCCAACTTCAATAATATAAGGGCCCTAGAAAAAGGAGCATTATAAAAAGAATACATAATTTCTTGTGCAAGCAATAGATTTTCTATAATATTTCTATCAACTATAAAGGCACCTTGCTCCTTGGACATAAGAAAAGGCAGAAAAGTTTTAAGCCTAGAAACCAAACTCTTTGTAATAATTTTATACACTATATTACACAAGCTAATAGGACGAAAATCATTAGGATCTTGAGGATTTCCTTTCTTTGGTATCAAAGTAATATTCATCTTGGTCCAAGAGTTTGAGAGGTGCACAGTTTGAAAGAAAAAATGTATAGCAGATAAAACTTCAGGTTTAATGATATTCTAAAATTTTTGAAAGAAGAAAGCTGGAAAACCATTAGGTCCAGGGGCCTTATTAGAATGTATGGACATCACAGTATTTTCAATCTCATCATCTATAATTGGTTGAATGAGGGAAGAACATTAGGTAGGAGTTAAAATAGAATTCATAACCGGGTCATTCGACCCCAGAATTTCCATATCCAACTTCCATTTGTCATGAAAATGAGCAATCAACACATCTTGAATAATGTTTGGATCATTTGCAGTTCCACCCTACGGAAGGGAAAGGATATTGATTTGATTAAAATGTCTTCGAAGAATGGTAGAACAGTGAAAAAATTTTGTATTCGCATCACCATCTTTTAGCCACTGAATGCAAGATTTTTAATGCCATATTAATTCAATGCAATACAAGATGTGATTATAATCCCTTAGTAGAGAAAGCAATAGTAGATGGTCATGAGAAGACAAAACATCATCTTGAGATTCTTTATTTTGTAATTGAAGAATATAATCATATAATTGCTGAGCGAGATTATTTAAATTGCTTAAAGTATATTTTCAAAAATTAAGAGCACGACGAACCTTTTGAAGAAATAAAGAAATCCTTTCAGTAGGATTGTGAGTGGAAAAACTGACTCAAGAATTCTGAACTAACTCAAACACTTTTGGATAGGTAGGCCAAATTTTTTCAAAATGAAACACCCTAGGTCCCCTAATGATCTTATCCAAAATTGAAACAAGAAGAGGACAATAACTGGAAGCAAAACGAGCAAGATGAGTAATAGAGGATTCCGGATAAAGATTTAACTAAGTATTAGTCGCAAACTCCTGATCAATTCTCTCCCACACTCGTGCAGCTCCACCTCGATTATTGCACCAAGTGTAAAAGAGACCTAAAAAATCAAGATCAATAAAACCAGTAGCCTGAAGGAAAGCACGGAATTTCCTAACATCGCGATCAACAATAAACAGCTTACCTCCTCTTTTATCCATAGCATTCAAAATACAATTAAAATCTCCGATAAGCAGAAGTAGAACTTGAAGAGCTAAAACATCTTGAATTTGAGACCATAGAAATCTATTTTGAAAAACAGAAGTACTAGCATACACAGCACCTAAAATCCAAGGAGTATTATTTAAAGTAACCACCATAAAAGCAATTTGTCTATCAATATCATAGAAATTAATAGAACCTAAAGCTTTTTTCCACATAATGACAATACCTCCAGGTAAACCAACTGCAGGGATTATGTACAAATCTCATGCAGGGCCAAAAAATCTATGAATATGATTAAAGGCATTCTCACCAAGACAAGTCTCTAAAAAATACATCATGTCCAAATTATACTATCGAAGCAAAACTTTAGTATAATTAGCAAAAGGGGGCTTGGCAGCACCCCGACAATTTCAAACAAGCATCTTCATTTTGAAAAATCCAAATATTGATTCATCTGGGACACCTCATTCCCATCTTTATCCTTAGGGGCCATCACTTCCCTCTGCATAACAGGCATGTCAATCAAAGAATTCGGCAGAAGATTACCTTGCAGCGCATCCTGAATGTGCTTACATACTTCTTCATGAGATTTAAAAGACTACAATTTCAAAGATGGAGAAAAAGTTGAGATGACTGATGAAAGTTTTGCAAGGATCCTTTATAAACGCCCCTGATCATTGGAAGGCTCAAGTGCTAGAGCATTAATTGGCTTCCAAACTTTAAGCACCGATACCTTAGCTTTACTATCCATTCCATTATTAGTAGATCCTTGCTCTTGTGATGACTCCTCACCAGTGTTATGCAAAATCAGCTTAGCCTGTGGTGGGGAGGATGAATTGGAATGAGTCTGCTATTTTGTAGGAGAGCATTTATGCTTATCTTTCCCTTTTGCTATATCATCAGAACTTGCATTAAATACTAGTGATTTTGTTATTTCCATATTCTGATGCTCTAGAAAATCTTCAAAACTCACATTACCTAGGAGACCAAATTTAGAGGTTTATTGAAACAAATTTACAGCTTTACTTTGACCTGTCACAATGTTTGCTTGATTGGCTTTTTCAGTTGTAGCCATTCATTTGTTAACTGTCCACCATCAGTAGTAGGGGATGCAGGTTTATTCTGCGCTTATGGCTTAGTCACTGGATCTATTGACACCTGTGACACTCTGATCCAAGGGTCAAAGATATCATTTTGCTCGCTACCCTTAGTCAAACAATCACAGATGTCCGAAGAAACCATAATTCAGCTATAAGTATAACAGATATCAGGCAATTTCTCCCATATAAATTATTGCCATAAGATCTCATCATGAACCTAGATCCTTGCTTCTGGGCAAATAGGCTTATTCAAATTCAGCAAGACACAAATGCGAGCAAACCCCATGCGTGAAGAATTTAAAGTCCATTTATCTAAAAACAAGGGCTTACCAGCAAATGATGCAATTTTTAAGATCTTTTTTGCCTCCTATAATTCCAGCAGAAGGTCTGACAAATGCAACCAAAACTGCAGCTGACTGAGTGTGTCTTGCCCAAGATGAAACTTGGATCTCCATGGTTCTAAAATAAGCAGTTGCTCGGTTAAAGACCATGATTCGCTTTCAAGAATACGTTCTCTAGCCTCCTCCAAAGGACATTGAAAAAGCAGTAATCCTTAGGACAAGGTAGAAACATGGAACTCACCTTGAACCTTCCATCTCATACACATCTCTTTTTCAATAAATTCTAAAGAAAACTCTTTACCTAAGAACTTATCTATCAAGGCTGACTGTAGATACTGAAATAAAGGTAAGATTTCTTTCTTTATAAATTGAATAACCTTAGAGAATTTTTGCTTTAGCTGTGCAATTTCTGCATTTAACGTTTAACGATCTTCCATCGAAATCTTTGTTGACCTTGCACAACTTGAGTCCAAGGGCAGTTCAAATCCACTGGCATGCTTCTTGCCGAAGACGCAGCTGCTACAAATTTTTTCCCTCTTAAGTTGGAGGACTTGGAGGTGGAGAAGTTCTATTCCTACTTGGATCCTTCATTGGCTCAGCACCAGTGGAAGGGGGGTTAAAGATGATCCATCCACTTTTGTATTTTCTTTTTTTCTGGTTGTGGCTTTTCTCAAATCAATTTGATTTTTAAAAGTAGAGGGATTATGGTTGAATAACCCTCCCCCCTTCTCTGCCTGAACAACACGGACAGAAGCTGAAGCATCCTCTTCTATAATTAAAAATCAACGAACGAGACCAAAATAAAACCCCTGTTCCCAACTCACAGAACGCTAAGAACCACTCCCAAGTCCTATGAACAAAACCCCAAAATTTAGATATTAGAAAAACTTGTATATTTGAACTTGACTCTTCTATTAAGTGATATCCAAAAATTCAGAACCAAAATTGACTTTTTTATTAAGTGGGGGAATTTGACTCACCCATGTAACTTGTTTAATAAGCAGGTTATAATAGGTTAGGTTGGTTAAATAGATCTTGAATACATTGTGTTATGATTGTATCGAGCTAATCTAATTGTAAACGAGTATAAGTAGATTAAATAGGTCAAGACTCTAAAGTTGAACTTGATCCATTTAATAATAGAATAATTGGGTCAATATTCAAATATGTTTATGTCAAACATAAATCCACTGATCTTCAATAGGTCATAAGTCAAGTAAATGATCAAGTTTATAAATTGTCATCCTTAAATTTTTAATAGTTTTAACTTTTCTGTTCTTACTTTTATGATTCATGAACTGGATATAGTCTAAAAAAATGAAATCAAAATCCAATTTCTCTCTGATAAGAGAAGGATCCAATCTTGAAGCTAAAATAGAATGGCAGTGGATGCTGGTTTTTGTCAAGCTGGTTTTGGTGAACTAGAAGGATTAATAAGGAATAAGATAATGAACAAATCCTATATTAGAGGGCAATAGCACATATAGCTTAGTTCTAAGGTTTGCTTAAGTTCATTGCATTTGTTTTTTCTCACATCCCACAACTTTGTGCATATCCATCCTCAAGCTCCTAGCAAAATGACATAACGATGTTCACTAAAGTTGATCATGACTTTAATATAGATGTTATTCTACAGTAACTTCTACCATTGTCACTTGTAGTTTGATTGAAAGACCAATAAATGGTGACACTCTTTTGTTTATAAATACATCCCAACACCAAGTTTCATGAATAACAATATCCATCATTACCCTAAAGACATTACATATCACCCTTAACATAGAATCTATTTCATCCCAAAGCCAATATCATAGCAAGAAAGGTTTAGTTTGTTGCATGCAAGAGGGAGTTTTATCTACATGTAATATATCAAAAATATAAGGAGTTAAATGCTAAGGGCTTCTTTCAATTTAAATGTTTTACAAAAATATAAAAAAATTAAATTATGTTATATGATACATTAATGATCATCAACAATCTGATCAGTAAATATATATAAATGATATTAAAGTACTTTTCACTGTAAATGAGCTTATCTAATCTCTACCCACATTCTATAAAGAAAGAAAGAAAGATACAAAGACCAAGCTTGCATCTTCTCTCCCCTCTATTTGCATGCTCATCATACACATGAACTTTCTATACCTTTGCATTAGCAACCCCATACCCTCTCACTTTCTCCCTTCCCCTCTCTCTACCTTTCCTTATTTCTACTTTTCTATCCATCTCTTTAGAAAAATTAGGAAGAAGCAAAGAAATTATTATAAAATCTTGAATTTGGTCTTTTAGCAAGGAGAGGAAGAGGAAAGTTTCGACTTCGATATCTTAAGATCATTCAATTATCCTAAAATCTAGAATTCTAACTTTTGTCCATTGATTGGTGGTTTAGAAGGCTTGACAATGTTGAGTTTTATAGCACATGGACCTTAAACCTCAGCCTCTAGCAACTTCTATATTGCTATCATCCAATCCAACTACTTATTGGAATTAGTGCCAAATGTTTACTTTTCTCACCACCATGAATGTTGGTGCCTACGATGATAATAGCAACCTTGAGGTACTTTATTTCATCAATAACTTGCTTCTCTTATCTTTAATCATAAGTAATAATATGGAGCCCAAACTACCATGATAAGCTCTTCTTTTAGCACCCCCCTCCCCTGTCCCCCCCCCCCTTCTTAACAAAAAAAAAGCTCTTCATAACTAGGGCACCATGAGACAAAAATGGATCTCTCTCTTTATTCGTTCTTATCTAATCATCAAAATCCCTTTATTTTAATTGAAACTTTAAGCAAATATCTAGTTTCAATTATTAAAATAAATTCTGCTTCAAGCTAAATTATGAATGCTATGAAGGAGAGCTCAATTCAATTGAGCTAATTTCCCACCAAGTTTTAGTTGTTTGTTGATAATTAGTTTTCTAAATTCAAGCTAAATCATGAATGTTGTTAAGGCAAGCTTAAATTGAATTGAGCTAATTTCCTTCTACATTTTAGTTGTCTGTCAATAATTAGTTTTCCTAATGACATCGCAATTCCTTTGAGAAATTGGCAATAATATTTTTATGCCCTCAATACACTTATATTGGCACTAAATACAATAAATTTTATTTTTATATAATTATCAAAATTGTTTAGACATATTTACTCATTTAATAAAGCCTTAACAAATATTATCCAAACAAATCATTGGGTTCAATCTTCTTATTTTGATCTGACTTTTATCTTGATTGGTCTCAATTCATGATCTAAGCTACACATGAGAAGGGGGAGAAGAATGTTTTAGTGGTTACTTAACAAAACCCTATCAAAATCACTACAATTCTTTTAGCATAATTTTTATCTTTTCTCTCATTACAAATTTTTGTGCAGATCTTCCTGGCAAGAAATCACCAGTCATCCAAGAATCTGACTACCCTATAAATAACTCCTAGATTTTGGGCTAATAGGAAATCCATGGATTGTTCCACACTTATTCAATAGGTAATAGAACTAGAGACATTGCTGCATTCGGTTCCAATCCATATGACCTCTCCGATTCTGCAAACAAAATAATGTGAAGGATATGCATGACATTGTTGCCTCTCCGAATCTTGAAGTCCTGCATGTCACAATCATCCCCGCAGTACATATAAAGTTCGCCAACTGCTATATCAACTACTGGGAAACGTAATAGGCGTTTCACTTGTCGGGATCCCAGACGCCGGCTAACTGGAATAAATTTAAATGACGAACTTACCCCTACCCGGCATCGGCTTTCTCTCCTCCATGCGGCTTTCTTGAACGGGGGCAATTTAGTCATAGAATAATAGCCCGGTTGGAGCGTTTCTTTCTCGGTAGTCCCTCTCGGGTTCCTCTTCCTTTCGATTAGAACGTTCTCTCTCACGTCTTCACTCCCTTTGCGATTCTTGGCCGAGCTAGGGCTTCTTCCGATCGAATTCCTAGCCCTTCCGGCCTCGGAATTCAGCAAACTCGATCGAGTCAAGACGGTAGGATCCCAATCTAACCCTCGTTCTCGTTTCTTTTTAGATTCTTTTTCTCTTCGATTTAAATGCGGAACACTCCCATCTTTCTTGGTCGATTTTCGTGAATATTTGCTGAAGTATTAGGCGGAAACGATGGAGGACGACCAGCCGGCACCGGCGGCCGATGCCGTCAACCTCTTTGGCTTCTCACCGCGATGGTGGAGCGGTCCGGAGTGGAAGAGGACGAACGAGCCAGCCGAGGAGCCGGAGCCGTCGCACCTCAACACGTTCAACAGCTCCGGCATGTTCCACAACGTGTCGCCGGACAAGCTGTCGGTCCGCTACGTCGGCTGTGGCCAGCACGGGTACGACGTCGGCGCCGTGCAGGCTAACTGCCCCGCCCCGACCAGGAGGATCGTGTACTACTTCGAGATCAAAGTCAAGAACGCGGGTCAGCATGGCAGGATCGGCATCGGATTTACCCCTAAAGAATACGACTTGCGGAAGCAACCAGGGTGAGATGACTCCATTCCTGTCGAGTTTTCAATTCAATATTCTCTTTTTTTAATTTGTTTGTCCAATGATTAGGCGACATATTGTGTTATCGTTAATGCTTCTGTCATAATATCCATGGCGTCTTCTTGACTGCTGCATTCTTTCCAAAGAAAGAAAAAGAAAAAAGAAAATAAAGACTAGAATGAGATATTTTAATTCAGTAGATATATACCTGGATGTCTCATCCTGATATCTGCACTTGAGGATTGAAAGAAAAATAAATATATTTTTATTTTTAAAACATTTGCATAAAAATATCAACAGTTTTGCTTGTTGGAAACCTGCATAAACATTGTGAAGTCCTCTTTTGAGGAACCATACTGTAATTCAAACAATAATGTACTACTTGTCATCGGATTCACCCTTAAGTATTTGAACTTGCTATAATCCCTTCCTTTATTTATTTACATAATCTTTAGGCCAATCTTGAAGTAAAAAGAAATAAATGGACAAAAATTGGAATTTTTTCAGCTGATCAATGTAAGAGTATTGAATACTTCACAGACTGAGAATATTGAATACGTCTTTCAAATTTTACTTTCTTGGATGCACTATTTGATTTTTCCACCAACAAGGATCCTGCTTGCTAGTACTTAAAGTTCCAGACTGAGAGATTTTCACATCTATTCATTGTTTGATGCAATATTAGATCCTTATCATATTGCTTAGTCTGTGCATTTATACAATATGAGTGGATACATGTATGGACATTCAAAAAATAATTTGTTTATGTTATTTAGGCATGTTAACAGTTTTTAATGAAATCCAATAAATCTAAGTGTGCAAATTGGTTCTGCTGTGTGGGTTATATGCATATCTTGTAGAAATGATCAGTATATGCACATATAAGCATGTCCCCTGATGCTCTTTTCTGTGATTAAACTTAAAAGGACCAAATCGGTGCTTGACAACTACAGTGCCTTCCATGTAAAGTGTTATCTATCGTCTGGTACCTGAGCTGTATGTTCCCAATAATTAAGCTCAGCAAGACTGCATTAAAACATGATGAAGGAACCATGCAAGAGAATACTCCATGTTGATTTCAATGTTTTAATTTATTTCTGTTTGTTCAAAAAGGTGATTACCCCCATATGTTTTCCTGTTGGAATTTTGATTTCATAGATTGGAATCATTGGATCGCTGCTCCAAAAGGCAACTTGTGGTATGTGTGCTGTCTGGGGACTACATAGCACACAGGTGGAAATTTGGTGCTTAAGGAGACTTGTACAAAAGTTTGAACTAGAACTTATGTGAAAATAAAAGGAACATTCTTAAATCCGAAAACATTGATGGGGGAAGGAGTACATAAATGAAACACTTCTATAAATAATAAAAAACAGATTTGAGTAGCAAAATTTTAAATCATTCCAATATATTTTAATATGACAATCAACTATCCAGAGCAAAAAAATAATTCTTAAGTGAGTTGTGCAATAAGCAACTCTGCCAAATTATGAATAATTAATTCAAAGTTAGAAACAAGCAAATAATCAAGAGTCAGGCAACTAGGGAATTCTGGACATCATTGAGAAAGACAAGGGGATAATCTGCTCTCTCTATATGCCTAATTTCCTGATTCATGTAAAGCTGCCCAAATATGTAGTCCTGATCCTTGACTGAATTTGCTTGGGTTGCTGGAGCATCCACTAGGTCTTAGGTGGTTGGCTTGCACAGGGGTCTTTTATGCAATCAGGCACTAAGCAGGGAATTGAGATCGTCTAACCCTACATGGTCCATGTGTCTCCTTTCTGGAACAGGGATAGAAGGTAAAAGTATGATTAGTGTTTCCTAATTTTTTGATAGAAAATGTTGTTGAAACATGGCTTCTTGACTCGTTCTGTAGGCGATACACCTATGATTAATGTTTCCGTTCTCTTGTTCCCTCGACCATCAGGGACAAAGTCACAAAATATCTTCTTTTGATCTATATAATTTTGTTGCATAGGAATTCACATGATTAGAATATCTAAAACTTGTTCCCCCTTTTGAAAATTTCTCTTTATCTCTCTCTCTCTCTCTGAGTTTCATTCACAGCATGATCCCATGATAAATATGAGGCAAGTTTTTATGTTTTTGTTTTCCATTAGATGACTCTCTTTGATAGACTTGGTGTTTTTTTTTCTGCAGTTGGGATCCAAATAGCTGTGGGTATCATGGGGACGATGGGTATCTTTACCATGGATCGGGGAAAAGATATCGCTTTGGTCCCACATTTACGTCTGGTGATACTGTAGGTGCTGGGATTAATTATGCCTTCCCACAGTTCTTTTTCACGTAAGTTGTTGGTATTTTGAATGAAAACTTTTATGAAGAATCATGAGCTACTTGGGTGATTATAATATCTCTAATAACTTGTTGTTCTGGTTGATGCATCCTGCCTTCCTGTTCTGGGCAGAACATCATTACACCAGGCAATCAGTTTTCACAAGTTTTCCCGAGATGGAGATTGTGTTTTCAAATGTCTCATCTTTATTCCTTTGAGTCAGTGAGTAGTAGTCTGTGTAGCGAAATCACTAGCTAATAATTACTATGGTCGATATGTTATTTTCATAGCTCAAAATCCAACATTTCAACTTGTTCGGGTAGATTTTGAGGCTTATTTGGCACTACTTAAAAAGCACGTCTATGGCTTCGAAAGTAAAATTGGAAAAATGATGTTTTTGGTGATGTTCCATATAAAAAGTTTCTTATATGGTCACAATCATCAAGCCCTCTTCCTACTGTTTGGGGTGAGCTTTATGTATCCTCACTCACTAGGTATTCCTATTTAGGTCTGTCTATGATGTTATATCAAGTTCCTTCTTATCTTGAAGTGCTTCTTATATAACCATAATAATAATAATAATAAAAGATTTTGAGGCCAAAAAAAAAAGAAAAAGAAAAGAAAAGAAAATCCGACTTTTAGCTTATATGAAACAACTATTTTATTTTCATAAATAACCAATTCATGTTGCTTAAGAGTAGAATTTTAGTGATGCACATGAATTAGGTACATTTCCTTTTAATCGACTCACTATTGGTTCAACCCAGAGCCAACTTACAATTTTGCAGGTCATCTTAATAACCTTAAACCAAATAAAAGTCCCTAAATTATTAGATTGAGTCCATCAGAATGATGGTATCAAATGCAGGCCCATTTTGGATGGTACATTCTACGATGGGCCACTACTGGCATCTAGCATTTAAAATGTTGTTAATAGAATGAAATTTAAATTTTATTTTGCTTTTTATGTCAGTACAGCATGGTGCACAATGCTAGCACAAGCCATGCCACTAGTGTTAAATCATTGATTAGAATAAATGAAACCAAATAGATTTTAAAAAGACTTCCACTTTGTGTTACCGAAGACAAAACAAGCAAAGAAATGCTTATCTACAACGTACTTATACTGAAACGATTCAAAAGAAAAAGAATGCCCTAAGGAAAAAGCAGAAGCAATACCAAACATGCTTTCAGCCTAGATTTCTCTATTGTGACATGTCGTTTAGTCTGTCAAGTTGAATGCTTGTGTCTGTATAAAATGACCACTAAAATATCAGTGCAATTATTGGTTCATATCTGAATTTAAACTTCAATTTTAAACTTATTCAAGGCTAGGATTGAGTCTGGTAATATGGAGTCTAATTTGTCAAGTTTATGGATGCTTTCTTCGTACTAAAATAACCACTCAAACTTTTCTATGTATCACTTTAGTTTCTATATTCCAATTTGAATTTTAACTATGTTATGTCATTCTAATGGTTTGTAAGTTTTTTATTTTGGCATGTTGATGCGCAGGAAAAATGGCGAACTTGTAGGAAATGTTGTCAAGGATATAAAAGGTCCCCTGTTTCCTACTATTGCTCTTCACAGTCAGAACGAAGAGTATGCTATACCCCCATTAATATTCAATTTTTGCAATGTTCTGTAACTAGTCTTAACATTTGTTCTCTATATGCTATTAAATTGTTACATGACTTTATTCTAGCAATTACTGACAACAAATCACCTGACATGTTATTCCTGCCTTCCGATGTCCGACAAGGATGATAAATTGGTGTTTTTCGCATAGTTGAATAATTCAAAACTTGGAATTTGGGTTTGAAATATATTGTAGCTGTTTTATAACAACTATACTTTATAGTTGAGAAAGTATACTTTTGTACCAATACTTGATTTTAACAAGTTTGGTGTAAATTTGTAGAAACTATCCTGTAAGTATAAAGATTAGAAGGTTATGGTCAAGGGATGAGGATGAGCCTTTGTGCAACAGTAAGGTTGCTCCATTGTGACTTAAGGTCATGAGTTCAAAGCACAGAAAACAGCCTCTTTACATGTGGGGGCAAGGATGCGTACATCTAGCCCTCTCAGACCTCTTAAATGGCAGGAGAGTCATGCATCGAGCTGCCTTTTTTTTGTTTTAACGGTCAAGCTACCAAAGAGAAAATTTGGCACCTTATGGAATATATACATATGCATAGAGTGATCATATATAGAAGCAATCTCATTTGATTTCAGAAACGCTTCAGAGAAGAGGGGATGGTAATTGACAATCATGTTGTGTCATGGTTAAATTTTTCACTTTATCTCAGGTTTATTTGGAGTTCATGGTGATGCATCTATGGCGTTTTGAGTTTTTCTGTTATTATAACCTAGAGGGCCTTAAGTCGGTGGCTTAGGTCTTTTGCTAAGTGTTTATTTAGTGGTAGATACCAAATCTCTTGCATGGCTGCCTCTAGTGGTAGATACCAAATCTCTTGGTGGCTACCTCTAGTATGTGGAAGTACTTAGTGGGTGAGGTTACTATGATAAGGGGCTTTTGTTGCATATTTAAAATTTACAAATGGCAACTAATGAATGCATATATCAAATGCCAGGCAGCCTATGTTAGAGGAAGCATGATTCTTCAATGATGGACTTTGAGAAGCTCTATATGATGACCACTACCACCACTTCCACATCGTATCCAATCAAGATTAAGTTGGTTATGGGGTACAAATCTAAAACAAGAAGGGCCCCCAAATTATCAAAACATAGTTGGCACAAATCTAAGGCTAGATCAAATAGTGAGACTTTATTTTTTTGTTTTTTGGTGTCATTTGATTGGTTGCCCATGGCTTCTTTCTAAAGGCCATAAGCTAGCTCTAGATGGCATAGGAAGAAACCTTCACCTACTTTTTCATATTATTGTAAATGGAAGTTGTGATCATCAAACTAGATAAAGGGCAAACAAGAAATTGAAGAGAGCTGATAAAGGATAAGTAGTCCTTTTGCATGGATGTAGCATGGAAGGAAAGTAAATTTTGTGGTCTGGCAAGTCCGTCCTTACAATAATCTGTTTCCCTTTGTGTACCGGGGAGTAATATAAAGTTAATCATCTAAATCTTCCTTTGGGAATAAGATATTCTTTGTTATCTGATTTGGATATATTGGTTGAGAGATTTAGCAGAAGTTTTGCCGGGTGAAAGGGAAATCATCTTTCTTTGAGTGTAGGACTACTTTGACTACTTTGTAAAATATTCCTATTTATCTTCATATTTTTACATGTTTTTGGCAAAAGCTGTCATTGACTCACAAAAAGGAGAGACTTAAGTTTTGGAATGAAAATTCAGTTTCTCTGTCCTGTTGAACTGTTATGGGTTGTGAAAAGGTAATTGTTTTGCTTTGTGCTACATGAAACGAGTTATATATCACCCAAAAATGCATCTATTAGTTCTATTCATGATTACAGATATTCATCAATTAGTTTTCTTTTCTTTTTGCTAACTTTTCCTTACATTTCAATGTACACATGCATGTGGTGTATCTATATACACATAAACACATTTGTTCCATGGGTGTATGTGTATGCACAAAAGCACATTTGTTCCTTGAAAACCCACATTTTGGATGGCTTATGTTGAAAGGTTCCTTTCATATTTTATTTCTAGTTTCATCAGTCATCATATTTATAATCTACATTGCAGTTTACATTATTATTTTGTTTGTCTTCTTTTGATTGAAATGGGCTGACCAAATATGAGAAAGCTAAAATTTTTTGACCAATGATTAGATCATCATGTGTTGTTGAAAAATGCATAGAAGATTATAGAAAGGTGAATGGATGAGTATCACTCTGTGAGATTAGAGATTGTATGTTGGGTTAGGAGGGTAAATGTGCATTGCATGACTGGGCTTAGTTTTTTTATTCTTGTATGCAAGGTATCTAAATTTGGAATTTCTCTTTGTTGTCCATAAGGATGTGTGGGTTTGGATTAGATCTTTCATTATCAAGGATATAGGCATTGAGGTACAGACCTATAGCGGTTGACCTTTATTAGGACGTACCAAAATATGTAGATGGTATGAATCTGGTACCAACGCGCACAAATAAATGAAAAAAATAAAGGTGCACTGAGTGGTGTGGGGTCAACATGCCTTGATATGGTGTATCATGGGTGGTCCATCTTGATAGGGGGGTTTGGGCTTGGCTTGCTAAAATTGGGGCATTCTAGGTTGTAGTTTCCTTATACTAGTCCATGTTCAATACAATATATAGTGGCCGGTATGAGTTTAGTATATGTAGAATACAATTTTTTTGAGGAAATTTAAAATTCAATCCTTTAGGGCATTTGTTATGGAGTGATGATCCCAAGATTAAGGGTGACATGGGTGGAGGTGATGAGATCACTATATTTAGTTGCATCCAAATGATTTTATATGGCAGTGATCCTAAATCATCCGACTTCTAAAATGACGGTCCAACCTAGTGATCTTAAACCCATCCTTGAGGATGGATTTCTAAGATCACCCCAGAGCAGTGATCTTGGGTTGAAATTTTGAGACAAAAATGTCTTTTAGTTCAGTAAGAAAAATTTGTACATCAATATATCATTAATATATATATCAATATCATATTATATTATATTGATATTACATATATAGCATTCATGGCATATATTATATTATAATATACCATTAATCATATTATTATCATTATCATTATTCAATTATATTTTTATAATTGTAATAGAAACATATTACTGTACCTTATATTTATATTATAAAATTATTTAATACATTACTTCTGTTGGCCTTATTTTTGTAATCAAAATAAATGTGTTAAATAATAATATAATATAAGAATAAATAAAAATATTAATTCTATAATAATAAATTAATATATTTTTATAAGATTAATAATTTTGTTGTCAAAATTATAATTGGTCCATCCAAGGATCGCTAACTCAGAATTGGATCTTGTGTCGACTGGCCGATGGTATGAGTTGGTATGTCCATATATTGGATCGCATCGGATTCTAACTGACACTGAAACAAGGGATGAATTGGAGAGAAAAAGATAGAGAAAGAGAGAGGGAGGAAAGAAAAGTCGGTGGAGATGCTGGCAATGCCATCGAAGGGCTGTGAAGGCCTCTCGGGCTCTGTAGTCCTTCATGAGAGAAAATAAGAGTAGAGAGAGGGGGGAAGGGAGAGAAGAGGAGGAAGGGAAGATGGTGGGAAGGCCATCGGATGGCTGTTGAATGAATTAAAACAGCCCACATCCGCGGGTTCAAAACAGGGGGTCAGCCTCTATTTCGTCATATTTTTTAAAAAACACGATACACAGTAAAGTTAGCAATGAATTTCTGTGTATCGTGTTTTATTTAAAAAAACATGACGAAAGAGGGGCATAGCCCCTATTTCACACCTGTGGAGGACGCATGGCTTTTTTGGGCCGTTCGATGACCACGACAGCCACTTAATGGCCCTCTAGCGACCTCCTCGCCACCTTTTCCTCCCTCATCTTCTCTCTATTTCTCTCTCTCTGCATCTTGCGGAAGACCACAGAACCTTGTAGGCCTCGACGGGCCACTGCCGGTCTTTTTTTCCTTTCTCTCCTTCTCTCTCTCTTCCTCTCTTTCCTTCTCCCTCGCTCTATTTTTGCCGACATTCCAAATTGAATTTCTGAATCGCACCGGTTAGCCATTGGTATGATTCGGTCTCGAATCGCTTGGCTCGGAATGGTTCGACGAACCATTCTATCTAAACAATTCTACATATACATTGCATAGACCTATTGCTAGCTATCCATGTATGTTTTTCGATGATTTATTTAAGAATTCTATTTAGTAGTTGCAAAAAATATGGAATATATTTGTGATAGTTTTGGTATTATATAGTTAGTGATCTTGGATTTCCATGACATACCAAACATGTTAGTCATGGATAACCAAGGATCTTTAATCACTGGAACATAGTATACCAAATACAGTGTTCTTTGATTATTGAGGATCAGATTACCTCGGGATGAAGATCACTAGTGATCAAAGATCACTGTAGTGATTCCATTTGGATCACCTAATGCCACCATAGCATTAAGGTTTAGTACTATATGCACTTATGCTTGTTTTGCACACACCTATTTCTACATATTTGTTTTGTATATAGTTATATGTTAAGTGTGTATTGTTGAGGAAAATGCCTCGAGATTCGGTCCATAACAAGCTTAGAATGAGGTCCAAGATGATGAACGAAATCCAACGAGCTCAAGAACAGTCCAAACAGAGTCCAGACGAAGGAGATATGCGTGATGAAGGTCAGTAGGAGGCTGGTACAGTCCATGGGCTGTCGGATGGGGCCCACAGGTGGCGCAGGCCGACGGCGGAGCGGGTGTGCGGCCCAGCGTGGGCGCACGCAGGCCGGCCTAGCGGGCGCATGCGCAGGCGCAGCCCAACACGCGAGAGCACAGGCGCAGCCCACGCACAAGTGCAACCCAAACCACGGTGGATGGTTTCCTCAGGGATTTCTCGTAGTCCACGGTGGATCGGGCGGCATTTCTTCATGTTTCTCACGGTCTACAGGAGTAGTTTTGGTGCGGAAGCGTGATCGAACGGCTGGTGGTGCACACGATCTTGATCGAACGGTTTAGGGGCTGATTTGAGTCTTGATTCAACTCTATTTTTATGTAGGACTCAGTCTTTGGCCATTAAAACCCTGTGGATGCAATAGAGAGCTGTGGTGTGGTGAACAGCCGGTAGAGAACCTTGAGAAGAGTTTTGATAGCAGCAGCCTAAGAAGCGATTCGACAGAGAGTAGAGGTACAGGGGTACCTCGAGTAGATTGTCAGGCAACGATCATTTCAGGGGTTCAGAGGGTCTTCTTGGGTTCTAGTGAGAGCTTTGTAAAGATAACTTCTAGTTAAGAGAGATTGTGTATATGGGTTGAGAGTATGAGAATCTTCTCTTTTACTTATTTTTTTTCAAAGTGAAGCTTTGCATGCCCTATGGAGGTAAGCTTTGGACTGATCTACGTACTTGATTGTTTTCTCTTGTCCTGTATTTTTTTGTGGTTCTACTTCTACACATGATCGAGTGCAACGCGAGTGGTATCAAAAAGATTTTGTGGTGGTGGTGTTCTGGCCAGACATCCTCAACAACTGGTATCAAAGCTCAAGCGGTACCAATGCATGAGGTTGTCCAGATCATGATGGTGTTGATTGAGATTGAAGAAGATGAAGAAGACAAGCTCAATCAAGGTGGAGATCAGTTGATTTGATGGGATGAGTAATTTTTTCTTTGACAATTGAGGATGAAGGACGTGCTCATCCAGCAGGGGTTGATCGATGCTCTCTTATGCGAGGAGATGTCGACTATTATAGAGGTGACGGTTTGGAAGCGACTTTAGATACAGGCGGTGAGCACGATCCGTTTATACTTGACGGATGATGTGGTGATCCATGTACTTAATGAGACTTTCTCGACAGTGCTATATCGAAGCTCGAGGAGTTGTATATGACGAAGTTCCTCACTAACACTCTCTTTCTCCGGAGGCAGTTTTACCAACAGTAGATGACCGAGAGACAGAATGTGCAGAAGTATCTAAGCAACTTTCAGAAGATCCTTATCGACCTCCTCAGCATTGGTGAGAAAATTGAGGAGAAGATCAGGGCATTGGTTTTGCTATCATCACTTTCTCTCTCTTTTGAGTCCTTGGTGACTGCTCTTTTAGTAGGAAAGAGCACTATTAAGATGGAAGAGGTGACTTCTGTACTTCTCCAGAATGAGGTTCTCAGGCGGAAGAATCGAATTTTGAGTTCAAGCGGTAACTCAGCTTTGGCGGTGACTGGAGGATGTGGTGGTGGAAGATGAAGTGACAAAACATCGTGACGTGGGTGGTCCAGATCCAGAATGAGGGACTACAAAAGATTAGATACTACCGGTGTGACAAGCTGGGACATCATGTCAGAGATTGTCCTCAACTCAAGGATCGGACGATGGTTACTATGGCGGCGACTAATAGTGACACTGAGATCGTTGATGCACTTATGGTCTTTAGATGAGGTATTTACTTCTTTCCAACAGTGGATTTTAGACTCTGCTTGTTTCCATCATGTCTGTTGCAGAGAGAAGCTGTTTGAGTTTCTAGAGAACAGTGAGGGCACTATTTACTTGTCGGATGGATCGAGCTGTGTGATTAAGGACATCAGAATGGTCAGCATTGAGACACATGATGGAGCAGTGAGGAAGTTGGATGAGGTCCAATACATACCCAGCTTCAAGTAAAATCTAATTTTTTTTAGCAGATTGGATTCAAGCAGCTACAGGTGGAGAGCTGATGGAGGAATCCTGAAGGTCATGCACGGCAATAGAGTTGTGATGAAGGGAAAGCAGTATGGAGGACACTACCTCTTGGCAGGGAGCCTAGTGTGAGATGGAGCTCCAGAAGCAGATGGATCGGACACGAGATGGAAGATTTGGAAGGATGACAGGCGACATCGCAAGATGAGATTTCTATTGCCACAGAAGACTATCTCGAACAGATCTCAGATCAGAGTGGACACAACCCATGATGGAGATGGAATCGAGCGGCCTGGTTTGACTCCGATGTTTGCCCATCCATGAGCAGCAGGCATTTGTCTTAGGATATGGAGGTGAGAGATGAGCTCTCAGAGTTATTGTGGAGGCCGAATATCGAGTCGAGGTGATTGTTGAGAAAAATATCTCGAGATTCGGTCCATAATAAGCTTAGAATGAGATCCAAGATGATGAACGGAGTCCAATGAGTCTAAGAACAATCCAAACAGAGGAGATACGTGCGATAGAAGGCTAGCATGAAGGTTGGTACAGTCCACGGGCCACTGGAGGCAGCCCACGAGCGGTGTAGGCTGGCGACGGAGTGGGTGCGCGGCCCAGTGCGGGCGCACATGGGCCGGCCCAGTGGGTGCATGCGTAGGCACAGCCCAAGCGCCCGTGCGGCCCAGCGTGCGAGAGCGCAGGCATAGCCCACGTGCAAGCGCAGCCTAGACCTCACGGTGTACCGTGGTCCACTGCAGACCGCGACAGATGGTTTTCCCAGCAGTTTCTCATGGTTCATGGTGGATTGGGTGGCGTTTCTCTGTGTTTCTCGCAGTCTGCGGGGGTAGTTTTGGTATGGGAGCACGATCGAACGGCTTGCGGCGCATGCGATCTTGATCGGACGGTTTAGGGGCTGATTTGAGATCTGATTCAACTCTATTTCTGTGTGAGACTCGGTCTTAGGCCTTTAAAACACTGTGGACGTAACAGAGAGCTATGATGTGGTGAACAGTCGGCAGAAAACCCTGAGAAGTGGTTCGACAGCAGCAGCCTGAGGAGCGATTTGATAGAGAATAGAGGTATTGGGGTATCTCGGGCAGATTGTTGGACAGCGGTTGTTTTAGGGGTTCAGAGGGTTTTCTTGGGTTCTAGTGAGAGCTTTGTAAGAGTAGCTTCTAGTTGAGAAAGATTGTGTATAAGGGTTGAGAGTGTGAGGATCTCTTTTTGTACTTGTTCTTTTTCATAGTGAATCTTTGCATATCCCGTGGAGACAAGTCTTGGACTGATCCACGTACTTAATTGTTTTCTCTTGTCTTATATTTTTTCTTTATTTTTTTTACGATATGTACACATGATCGAGTACAACGCAAGTGATATCGAAAAGATCATATGGTGGTGGTGTCCTGGCCAGACATCCCCAACATGTACATGGCCAAGGACTAAACTTTAATCAGCCATTGGAATTAAGAGGTGGAATGGAGCTTTTAGCCAACAGGCACTAAATACCAAATGCAAATAAAAGAGGATCAAGGGTCAATTATCCCTTTTTCAATCATTGCACTTGATAGATAGTGACATAGTGTTTCTTTCATTTGGACCAGGGAAATGCCCATGCTATGTTATTCACATGGTAGATGAGTATGGTGAAGAAAAATTGTTTACTATAGTGTAAGCTAAAACTGTGAACATAGAGGTTGCTTTTTCTACATCAACCTTGAGATAGATGCCTTTATGTAGAATTTTGCTTTGAGTTGTCAGTTTAAGGTGATTTGTCATCCCTATAAAGGAATATAATGCAGGATGATGTTAGGAACTTATTTTTGGCTTGCAATCATGTGAGGATAAATTTTCTTCTGAAGGTTTAGCAAATGAGGATTCAAGGGTGAAATACCAAGACTGCTTCTCTAAGTCTTTCAGTTCTTCTCTTTTGACAAAAAAACTTTCTTTTAACATTTGGAAGTCAATTTGAAAACCCAATTTTGGAAAGCTTAGTATGGGCATGCTAAGTTCTCAGGTGATACTTGTAAATTGTGATATTTTTCTTAAAAGAGGGGAGTTGGATAAAATGTTCAAGATTTTTGCAGAAAAATAGAAGAAGCTCCCTTAGTTTTTCCATTTTACCTTATTCAAGGGGTGCCTATCATGAGTTGCTATCTTTTGTAACTTAGAGAGGTCAAAATGGGCAAATTTCTGATAGAAGCACTATTATTTGGGGAGGGTGAGAACAATTTTGTTTTGTTTCCATTTTTTTCGTGCAGGTTATGGGAGTTTTAAGTGACAAAGATTTTTCTTATTGTACTTTTGCTTCATCTTTTTATTGTTTAGCACCTTTTGTCCTCCTTTTTTTTCTTGTATGCACGCATGCATGTATACACATGCATCTTTATTATGATTGGATAAGGAAAAAAAATACTTAGGGCATAGAGTTACCTTCATAAAATGGGTCTTATTTCATCAGTATAGGGTTCGCTTTATTGATAAAGGATTATGGCCGGCAAAATGCAACTTGATCCGTCAATCCAACCCGTGTTTGACCCATCATAAATAGATTTGGATTTGACCTAAACGAGTCGTAAATGGGTCGATCCATTTAAGTTTTAATCCGTTTATTAAATAGGTCAGTTTTGGATTCAAACCTTCCGATCTGTTGAATCTATTTAATTTATTTATTATATAGATCAGATCGGATCAAATTGGATCGGATATTAGTTTAATACTTATTGCCTTTGCCTTTAGAATGCTGTCACTATGTCTTTGATACCAAAGCAGCCCATTTAAAATTTAAAACGATGGTGTGTTTAAATTTTAAAATCAACGTTTGGCCTTTCCCGATTTTCCTCCCTTCTGGCTTTGACCCATATGCTGTGTGGACCTCTTGCAGAGAGTTTGCTGACAAGTCTCCCTTCTTTGATCACCTTTTCGAGGCTTCGTTTTTTAATCTTTCCATCCCTTTTCCCTTCTTCTTCCTGTTGAGACGAAACTAACCGTAAGTTGCCGTCGCCATCGCTGTTTATAGGTGTGAGGTCGATGATTTAAGAGGGAGGCATGGAGGGGGCTGCACCGCTCTTGCCATACTTGTTCGACTCTCCGCCCCTCTTTGTCGCCTCCTCGCCGAGTGGCTCCATGTTGAGGACGACCTCTCACGATCCCTCAGCCTCATGGTGGGTTGTGCGATCGGTGCTTGGATGTCGAGGCATCCCTGTCTGAATTGTGCTGCTGGTTCTTGGAGAGTATTGCCGCCTATGCTTTCTAATCAGAGGAGTTTGGTGGTCGCCTCTGTGAGTCTGTGTGGGAATGGGACTAATTAGTCTTTGGTCGTCCGTCACTAGGCCATGAGTAGGTAGTCCATTCCATTCTCTCGCTTCTAGATTTGTAGGATTAGGGTTTTTTCTTTTTTTCGTATAATCATATTATGGTTAACTGTGGAATGGTTCCATGGAGGAGAGGAATTGGGCGTGGGGAGGAGGCTCAATAAAACCAGCATAGGCATCCCCTTCCAAACTAGCAGCTCTCCCTTCTCCTTCGCTCTCCCGCCGGCACTACCACAGATCAACCCTTCTCTCCGTCTTCCCACAGCAATAGGGCCCGCATCTTTTCCATCACATGTCCACGTCTCCCTATGTGAGTAGTTTCTTGATGCCCTCAACCCTAATCCAAGATCTGTGATTCTATATCCAAAGCCCTTAGATAAACAGGTTAAAACTGGGTTGGATTGGATAAACGGCTAATATGTTTAATAAACGGGTTAAGCAGGTTTGGTCAAGTTATCTGTTTATTAAACAGAACAGGGGCAGGTTTCAAAATCTGATCTATTTATAAATACGTCAGGTTTGGGTTTCGGCTTTTCTGATCGAACCCACATCTGAGCCAATGCGCTTATGACCTGACTGATCCAATTGCCACCCCTATAAAGGATCCATTTCAATTTAAGAATGCCATATTAATTGATCTTCAACCAGATATTAACTTTCTATGAATTGATTTTGACTTTTTGGGCAAGAGAAATTTGGGAAGAAGATAAGCCTATTATGGAACCTAAAAGGCTAGTTCATGGGTTGGAGACTTGCGCCAAACTTGTAGTATCAAATCTCATGAGTTGGGAGACTCACATCAAAATGTTTTAAGTAAGTATATGTTAGAAGATGTTGTGGACCTTGTTTCATTCTTCACTGAAGTGTCTGTTTTGAATTATGAAATTTTCCTCCAGTTTGTTTAGTTACACTTCTCTGTTGTCATGAAAACATCATTATGAATACAAAGTTGCAAACCATAAGATTGGTATCCTATAGTCAAATGATGTCAGGCTGCTTCAAGTGAATGAATTTCTAATATAAAGTTCTTCTCTAGATTATTGACAGCTTGCTAATGAATTCATAAACAAACAATGTTTAATTCATTTGATTGTGAAAGCAGATACGGAATATTGTTCTTCACAGAAATGGGAGGCTGTTGATATGTAAATACACTTCTATTGTTATAAACACCATGCATATTTCTTTTTGGCATTCTTCAACTTAAAGGTTTCTGGAATTTTGAATCTTTTGTTGTTAATGCATCAGGGTGACGGTAAACTTTGGGAAGCAACCATTCCTTTTTGACATTAAGGTATGCTGCATCTTTTCCAGGATTCTGCTAATCTGGTGATGCTTGGCTTTGTAACCACATTTTCTTTTCAGCTACATGAAATTTGGCATTTATGGATTAACATGCAAGGCAATATGCTATTATTTTGCTGGTCACTGTTGCTGCTTTTTTTTTTTCCTTAAAAATTTTTGTCCATTTCTTTGTAATTGATGTTTTTCAAATAAAAATATACAGCCTAATCATTATTATCAATCCAATCTTATATTAATGTTAACTTGGTAGTCATAGTCATTGACTTACAGAATTGTATCAGGCAATTATTCTTTTATAATATTTTGGAATTTGTAATACACTTCTACTTTGGTGATCTAGCTGGATGGTTTGCTATTCGTGAAGCCAACATGATGTGTTTCTTGGTAGGCTGTATCAGATTTAACTAATTTGGCTAGATCTTGTCAATGAACTAAACTTGTTGAGCATGCATGACTATAATGTCTATTACTTCTCCTGTTAACAGTTTATGGACTATTGTAGTTTTCTCATTGTAAGGCATCATCATTTGGATGGATACATCAGTTTCCTTTTCACACATGCTTGTGGTCCTCAAAAAGATTTTTTCATCAATTATTATATTTTGGCCAGGCTCTTGAGTTGGAAGAAAGGCAGAAAGTGCGGGTCTTGATTGAAAAAGAATACTTGACACCTACTGTTAGTGTTCAGTATGTGCCTGGAACTATGTCCAATTTCAAATTATCTCACATCAGATTTAGTAAAAGTATATTGGCTTGCCTGAACGTGATTTTGTAATGATATTTTATGTTATGGGATGATTGATGTTAGGCAGCAATAACTGGTTATGTCCTCTTCTCTGAGTATGTTGTTCCATTTGCCTTGAGCCCTTAATTATTTCAGTCTAATTCCTGACTACATGCATGATTCTGCCATTAAGAATCTTTATTTTTCTGTTATTTTATTTTTCCATTGTTGTCATTTTTGTATATTAATGCTTCAACTTTAATGAGTAATTCCACCTTGCTTAATATATCTTTTGATTATTCATTGTTTTGGATATGATAGGACTTTGACAAAGAAGTTTGAGATGGTTATTTCACTCTAAATGTGTGATATCTGATTATGAAATATGACTGTTAGTGAGATAAACTACTACTTTGTCTATGTAATTCATGCTCCCTTTTTGGCAGGAATAGACTGATAAATCAGCTGTCTGTTGATCATAGTTATAAAATCATGTATCATCATTTCGAACATTCTACTTCATAAGCTCAACATTTTATTGAGGCAACTATCCCTTTGTCTGAAAGTGGATTTGTTCAAAGATGTATGTGAAGCTTCAACAACTCCATGGAACTGAAAAAAAAAAAAAAGCTAGACTAAGTAAGATGTGAACTACTAGGTTTCTTCACCTCTATATGAAAGTTAGAGACTACAAATATGAATGATCTTTTGGAGGGAGTTAGTGTCGAGGTTGCAGATAGTTATGGTGTTTTTGTGTGTATTTGTAGGGGTAGCTAATTTGAGGCTACATAGAGTTTGCATTGGTTGCCGAAAGCTTGAGTTGATTTTGTTAATAGTGGTGGAATCCAAGTGGATTATAAGCAGAGGTGACATTGTTAGTCTATCGTGGACCTGAACGTTAGAAATGTCTAAACTGTTTGGTCAATTTGGAAACATCTTGGACCAAATTCGTTCTGATTTCTTTTTTGACCATTAGTTCGCCTAGCTCCCAAACATGCATTTGATTTACTGTAAGCAACCATCTTCCCTACGAGACTTGAAATTCTCACTCATGATTGAACTTTTGAGATATTGGAGTATTTATAATTTGACATAGGATTTTTTTTTTTTTTAGTTTTAACTTAGGAACAACTTTACTTGCTTGACAAACTAATGATAGCAAGGTATATTGTGCTAGTACCAGAATGTGTACCTATTGCCTGGTGGCATGATTTGATATGGTATCATGCCATTCTGTGTCGAGCTCGGAGCGACAAAGGAGAGCCAGCAAGGGATGGGGAGAGGGAGAAGGACAGAGGGAGAGAGGCAGAGGGATCTTAGACTTCCTTGTTTTGAAGGAAATAAGGAAATAGGGGTTAGGGCCCCTGCGATACAGTAAAAAGAGAGGACAACAGGTATTGACAGATTATAGGCTAAAAAAAGGATAGGATTATAGAAGGAATAATTAGGATTTTAGGAAAACCTCAAGATTTTGAAGCTTATTGATGAAAAAAAATGACAAAAGATGACTGCAAATCTATGTTACAGTATTTAAATACTAGGGTTACTCATGTTTCTTGTAATCTCAATCTTAGATTAACTACTTTAAATCCTAGTGGTTGAAAATTATTAAAATAAATCCTAAGTTATAATACCCGTGAACAGTAACGGCACTACAGTAACCCATAAACAATAACTTGCTACAGTAAAACAGCAATTAAAATAAATAATCTATTTAAATTTTAACTCTAAGCTCCTACATCATTCTCTTGGGCTTGAAAACTCCGACTCCAGGAGAAAGCTTTCAAGGTTTCAATATATATTGTCGGATCAATATTCTTCAACTCATTTTCAGCAATCCAAGTACTCTCACTAGCTGGTTTACCCAACCACTTCATCAAAAATCTTCTATATTGGTTGCCCCTTTGAGATTTGACTTCTTTGACATCTAAAACATCTTCAATAACCTCAACTGAACCCTTAGAATACTACTGAATCAGATATGAAACTTCCGCCACTTCTCCATCAAAATTCTCAAATGGATTCAAATCTTAAACATTAAACACCGGATTGATCTGCAGATCTGATGGCAGCTCAATTAAATAAGTATTTGAGCTTATTTTCTTCAACACTTTACAAGGCCCCAACTTCCTTGACTTAAATTTGTGAAAAGTACCTTTAGGAAACCTCTCTTGCCTCAAATGCACAAGGACCAAGTTTTCTTCCTCAAATTACTTGACACGACGATGTTAATTGACTGCATTCGCATAAGTCTCCTTGCTGATTTTTAGGGCAGCTTTTATCTCATAAACTCGTCGAATGTGATCTGCAAATGCCTTTCCATCATCATTAACTCTTGCTTCTAATGGCAAAGGAACTAAATCAAGCACATGTTGAGGCTCGAGTCCATTAGCAGCTTCAAATGATGTCTTTTTGATTGTTCTATTAACTGAATTATTATGAGCAAATTCGGTTTAAGGAATAATCAAGTCCCAACTCTTAGCATGATTTTCCATAAGGCATCTTAATATATTTCTCAAACTTTGATTAACAGCTTCGATTTGTCCATTTGTTTGTGGATGACAAGTGCTGAAATATTTTAGTTGAGTTCCTATCTTCCTCCATAAAGTCCTTCAAAGATGTCTAACAAATTTGACATTACAATCAGAAACAATGGAAGAAGGAACATTATATAGTCTTACCATCTCTTTGAAAAATAAATTAGCAATGTGTGTAGCATCTGAAGTTTTGAAACAAGAGATGAAATGTATCATGTTCGAGAAGCAATCCCCCACAACAAAGATGGAATCATATCCCTTGGATGTCTTTAGAAGTCCAAAATAAAATCCATGCTCAAGTGAATCCAAGGTGCTTTCGATATAGGTAAAGGAGTGTACAACCCCACATTTTGTGAATTATCTTTACCTAATTGACAAGCAAAAGCTGTAGAACATCTTTTCACCATCTGGTCCACATCCCGAAATATTTTTGGCTAAAAAGCCACCATTGTCATGGTCTTATCTCTACCAAAGTGACCTAAACTATTGCTATGAAGTTCTCTGATAATCTGCTTTCTTAAAGATCCCTCTAGAATGCACAAGTGATTGCTTTTAAAAAGATATCCTTCATGCAAGTGGTAAGGTAAAGTCTGAAGTCTTGCTAGCCCCTCTAAATGAGCAATTATTTTGTAGAAATATGGATTAGTTTTATACTGATTTTTCAGCTCTTCAAAATCAGTGACTTGAGTACTCATCACCATTAGTAGGGTAGATCGCTTACAAATGCATCTGCCTCAATATTGGACTCTCTCTTCTTATACTTCAATGAAAAATTGAATTCATCAATGTAAGAACTCCGCTTGGCATTGCCGTTTATTAAGTTTCTTCTTAGAACTTAAGAATCTTAAGGCTTGATGATCGGAATAATCACAGACTCCCGATAAACCAAGTAATGCTCTAGTGTTGAATAGTCCTCACCAAAGTATAAAACTCTAAATCATAGGTTAAATAACGCCTTTTAGCATCAGATAATTTCTCATTGAAAAACTCCACAGACTTCCCATCTTGACTAAGAACTGCTCCAATTCCAACGTGAGATGCATCACACTCCACAATAAATAACTTCTCAAAATGTGGTAATGTAAGGACTGGGGCTTCAGTTATCAAAGTTTCGACGTGTTCAAAGGCCTTTTAAGCTGACTTTGAGCACTCCAAACTGTCCTTCTTCAAGCATTCAGTTATAGGACTCATAATAGAGTTGAAATTCTTGATGAACCTCCTATAAAATGATGCCAACCCATGAAAGCTTTGAACATCTTAAATGATTTGTCGTATAGGCCACTCCGTTATTGCACGCACCTTCTCTGAATCAGGTTTGATACCTTCAGCTAAACAATGAACCCTAGAAACACTGCACGGCACATGAAACAACACTTCTTCAAGTTTATGAAAAGCTGCTCTTGTTGGAGTACCTCCAAAACTTGCCGCAAATGAACTAAGTGTTCTTTCACATGTTAACTATAGATTAAGATATCATTGAAGTAAACAACAACAAATTTGTTTAAAAAAAGTTTTAGTACTTAGTCATAGCTCATATGAATGTGCTTGGTGCATTTGAGAGACCAAATGGCATCACCAACCGCTCATATAAGCCATCCAGTGTTTTGAACGCCGTCTTCCATTCATCACCAATCCTTAATCTGATTTGATGGTACCTACTTTTCAAGTCAATCTTTTCATATATACCATAGAACCAGCGAAGCGAGGAATGAGAAATCTATATTTAATAGTGATTTTATTAATAGCACGACTGTCCATGCACATCCTGTAAGACCCATCCTTCTTCAGTGCAAGCAACAGGATTCGCCGTACTGGGTCGAACCGTCCGGTACGGGCGTATCGAACCGGACCGGCGCCCTGCCAGTTTGGTTCGGGGGGTTTTTTCAGAAAACCCCTCCGAACCGCATTGAATCGTCCGGTTCGGTGCGGTTTCGGTCCATACGCCCAAAATCGGGCGGTATGAAACGGTTCGACATCGGTTCGGCGTGAACCGAATCGTGCCGACAATCCCATGTGAAAAAGTGGGGAGGGGGGAGGGGAGTGGGGTCTGGGCTGTTTTTAAGTGGCAGCCCAGTGCCTAGAGTTCTCTGAGAAGTCTCAGAGAATTTTCGAAGTGCTTTGGTCTCAACGAAACCGTTGAGACCTCCGAAAAATTAGAAAAAAAAGAAAAATTCTGTTAAATTGCAGGAGTGGTTCAAGGAGAGGCTGATCTTAGATCGAACGTAAGATAATATGTTATTCTCTTAGTAAATATTTTATTTTTTTTATTTTTATTGTTAAAAATAGGATAAGAATGAGGAAGTATGAAAATAAGAGGAAATCATGCCAAAATTTTATGATTTTAGTATAATTTAATTATATGTGATAGATCTTTGAAAGATCTACATGATGACATCAAAATTATTAATTTTTATTAATTATATATTTTTAAAATATTTTTATATATTTATTATTTAAAAATTAAAAAAATTAAATTTAAAAAAAATAGAGTTTTGGAATCATGTTTAGAATGATTCAAGCTACTTAAATCTAACCTCAAAATTTTTTTAAAATATTTGAAATTAAAAAATATTTTTATAATTATTTAAATAATAAAAAAATATTATAAAATAAAAAATATATAAAAAAGTGTTATATTTTAGTTAATTTAAAAATATTATTTGAAGCATATAACATATTTATTTTGAATTTATAAGTTTTAAAATTATTATTAAAATTATTTTAAATTTATATATAATTTTTTAATTATCATTAAACTATCATGTTTTGTTATACTTGCAGATATTTATAAGAAAAAAATTTAGAGCATGACATTCATTGACTTTAATTAATCAATTATTTTTTAACATATATTTATTTATAAAAAAATTATTAAAAAATAAAAAAAATAAAAATCAGAGTTTGGTATGCAATTGAGAATAATGTTTAGAATGATTCAAGCAATTGAAATATTTGAATCTAACTTGAAATTTTTTTGAAATTTTTTTTATAAATATTTAAATAGTAAAAATTATTATCAAATAAAAAATATACAAAATTAGTGTTATATTACACTTAATTCAAATAATTATTTGAAGCACAATATTTTTTTTGAATTTATAAATTTTTATTTTATATATAATATATTTTTAATAATTATTAAACTGTCGTGTTTTGTTATACTAGATTCAGAGTGTGACATCGGTTGGGATTATGGCAAGATGCTTTCGGTTCGACATCATTGGAGATACAAATGGTGCAACATAGAGTTCAAGAGAGGAGGGGTGACTAGGTTGAAGCAGTACCTGGCTGGTGGTTATCTTGATGTGTCTATGTATTAGAAATATCCATAAGAGGTCCGACTTTGTACTTTGCTGATTCAAAAGCAGAAGAAAAGAGCAAGCAGAAAAGGACCGAAGTAGACCGTCGAGCTGCAGAGCCACCTTCTTATCACTTTAGAGAGTTAGAGAAGCTTCTGCTTCAGATGATGAGGAGGCACAGGTTGAGGCTGCCATTCAGATGAGCTTGGCGGATCAGTACCGGCAGGAGGAGATGACCCGGTATAAAGAGCGATTTGGATCATCATGCTACGAATCGGAGTCTGGATCAGTGATCGGTGGGAGAGAATTCGAGTTAAGGAGGACTACTCAGTCAGAGCGCCTGATGGTAGAGGGAGCAGACGCAGCATGTCTTCTTTGTTGGGAGCTTTTGGCAGTAGAAGGTTCTCCAGAGATATTCCAGCAGGAGCCATCATCCATGATTTGGATCCACATACTTTATCTAGCCAGGATTCAAAGCAGCAGAAAATTGATACTATGCTGAAAAAAGATAAGAAGGATATATGGTGAGCTATTGGGTCATGGTTTCATTTCAGTCATATTCCAGTAAATGCAGCAGTCAATCCTTACTACCGATCTTCTATTTCAGCCATAGATACTGTCGGCCAGGGTGTAGTCCGTCAGGACCTAAGACATCTATGGTCAGCTTTTTGACAGCAACAAGGAGGATCTGCAGAGATAGATTGCTTCTTACAAAAATAAATGGCCTATGTACGGACTGACAGTGATGTGTGATGGTTGGACAGGTCCTACTAGACGGAGCATCATTAATTTTTTGACATACTGTGATGAAAAAATATTTTTTCACAAATTAATTGATGCTTCAAATAAGATGCACGATGCCACATATATCTTTGGTCTGATGGAGGAGGTGATTGATTTAGTGGGTGAGCAACATGTCGTGTAGGTCATTACAGATAATGGACCACAATATAAGGCTGTCGGAGAGTTGCTGATGGAGCAGCGACCACAGATATACTGGACCTCGTGTGCTGTGCATTGCATTGATCTTATATTGATGGATATTAGGAAGATTCGTAGGGTGCAGCAGGTAGTGGAGATTGTCCAGACTATTACTAAATTCATCTACAACCACACGGGTTCTTTCATTGATAAGGACGTATATTGGGGGGAGATCTTAAGATCGGATATCACACGATTTACTACCAACTACATAGCACTTGATAGTCTTCTTCAGAAGAAAGCAGTCCTACGTCAGATGGTTGTCAGTGCCGAGTGGCAGAAGAGCAGATATGCGAGGACCGACACTGATGGAAGTCATGTGGAGAACTTGATGACGAGTCAGTCATTTTGACAGCGGATGAGAAGGTAGTGAAGGCTATTAAGCCATTATATGAGGTGCTTCGCGTCGTGGACAGTGAGAGATACCTCCAGATGGGTTTCTTATATTACATGATGGAGAGGGCAAAGAAACAGATCAGTGAGAATGATTCGAAGCATGCTCAAGAATTTATTAACATCATTGAGCACCGTTGGGACTATCAGATGGATAGAGATTTGCATCTAGCCGGTAAGCATGTATTCAAAAATATTTTAAAATATTTTTTCGAAGCATGCTTCTAAAAGTATACTTAATCAATTTTGAAATTTATATGTAGCTTATTATTTGAATCCAAGATTTCAGTATATCATTTTCGGGATAGATATGGACAACGAACTTCTTGCTGTTCTTCGTAATGTCATATATAAGATGGTGTTTGATCCAAAAATCACATCGTTGTGTCTGTAAGAGGTATGCTATTTAAAACAGATGTAATTATTCAATTGAATTCGATCTATACTCAACGATATATTTATAAATTTAATAAGTATATTTTCTTTCAGACGAAATAGTTTAGAGAGGGATCAGACAGTTTTGGAGTCCCATCAGCTGTCGTAAGCAAAAAACAGATGAATCCAGATAAATTACATATTAATAATGAGTAGCATAGATTGATATATAATTTTGCTTCATAATATCATCAAATTTGATATGTAATTTTGCTTTTGCAGCTGAATGGTGGATTCATTTTGGAATGTCAGCAAAAATTTGAGACGTGTGGCTGTCCGTATTTTTTCTCAAACGGTCTTTGCTAGTGGCTGTGAGTGTAATTGGTCGACTTTCGTCTTTATCCACAGTAAACAGAGAAATCGTCTGACACAAAAATGCTTCAATGATCTTGTATATATTCACTACAATCTGAGGTTGAGGTTAAAATACATTCAGAAGAAGTACAGTTGAAGTACATTGATCCGATGCTAGATGATTATGCTGACGAGGATGACGATCCGATGATCGGATGGCTTGCAGGTCAGCAGCAGGAGCCAAGCTTGATGAGCTGGGATCTCCACGACCAGCCAGTGTAGTAGCTAGGGAGATCAGGATGGATCCAAGGCAATGGACAGAAAAAATATTCCACATAAAGTTTCAGCTGATCAGCCACGGCCCGAGGGGACACAAAGAACTCATTCATCACATGACTCGATGTCCGATACATCTTTCCAGAAGTTCGAGCGACAGATGTATAGACGAGGTCAGTAGTCAGCAAGAAGGCATCCATCCTTCTAATCACAAAAAACTCAGTCACAGAGGGGCACAAGAGGGAGAAAAAAAAGACAGTTGCATGTGCACCACTTTCGAGAGTACAGGAGCTATCTTACTCAGATTCGGATATCAGAGAGAGTGATGATGATACAGATAGTAGTAGCCATGGATCTGATGATCAAGAAGAAACTGGAGGACAGGAGATCACTGTTTATGAGACAGCCACAGGGTGATATTCGATTCATCGGTGAGTCCCAGTTTACACATGCCACACAAGATAGAGATCATGGTGGACGAGTCGGTAGAGACCATGGAGAGTCGATTTCATATAGACGACGGGCTCCTAGAGGTCGTCCAGCACACGATGCAGCTGTAGATAATCTTGCATGTGGAGTAGGATCCATGGATGTATCTGGATCATTCTCGCATTATGAATCCTATTATCTGCAGCCATCTTATGATCTATATGGATATGGTGCATCCGAGGCATCGTCTTTTAGTGATTACTACCCTATGCAGTCTGGAGCATTTTACGGATCAGATTTTGCTATCGACATATTTGGATAAGCTCCTCCACAGTCGTACCATCATCTTGAGGATACTTCTCAGAGTCAGAGATCAGAGATATCTTATAATCCAGAGAGGATGCCTTATGGGATGAATATTCAAGAATACGGTGCAGCTTGGAAAGAGGGTTGGACTGATGTCCCTCCAGATTATGTTGATCATCCAGATATCTACGAGCGTCACAGACACTCGACGAGAAATTAAATACAGAGTAGATCTTGAGGTTGCTATATCAGTTATTGTGCTTTATACTTAAAGTTTAGATATATTTTAATGCATGTTATATATATATATTTTTTAATTTTAAGATGACATAGTTGTAATATAATGTAAATAAATATATATTTAAAATTTTAGATCAAGAGTCTTTGTACCGCTATCTAACTCAAAATTGAATCCAAATATGTCAATAATATGCAAGATAATGCAATTTTGGGGTTGTATTTATGAATTATTAACTTGAACACCCCAAAAAAAATGAAAAGGAAAAAAAAATTGTATCGGTACCGAACCGGTACGTCGAAGCATACCGTGTGTCGGTACGGTAGTACAGTACCAGTATCGTACCATACCGGTTCGGTATCGCTGTCCGGTATCGGTATAGGAAACCTTGGCAAGCAAGATTGGACAGGCACATGGACTTTTACTTTCACGCACCAAACTCTTGGCTAACAACTCAACTTGCCTTTGCATCTTAGCATGTTGCTTAGGCGGCATTCTATAAGTTGGCAGGTTACTAAATCAATGGCATGTTGAATGCCCCTCATTGGTGGCAAACCTTATGGTAAGTCACTACTAACCAGATTTGAAAACTCTTCTAGCAGTTGCTGAATTTTTGATGGCTGTTGAAGGGTTCTACCATCTGGTCACTTTCTACTATTTTACTCATTAGGCCATACACTACATCTGCTTCTTGGCATTCTAATTCAAATTTTTCAGTAGATAAAAAGCCACTAACCTTGTTGGCATTTTAAGAACTAGCTATTTTTTTTGTTTCTTCCTTTAATGGATGCAAGGTATACTTCTTGTTACTTTTATAGAAGAAATAAGTGTTTGACTTAGCACGATGCTCTATATCATGATCGTATAACCAAGGCCTTCCTATAAGGATATGGCCAACATCCATAGGCATAACATCACACAATACTTCATCATCCAAATTACCCCCCATCGCAAACTTTTCCAAGCACCGAGATGTAATTGGTATTTCACTACCCTTCTTGAGCCAATGAATCTTGCAGGGATGAGGATGCTTTTCAACAGGCAGCTTTAATTTTTTCACAAATCTTTCGAGATAACATTCTCCAAGCTACTTCCATCGATAACTAAATTACACACCTTATCACCGCAACGAACATGTGGCCGGAAAATGCTATGTCGCCTCCAATGTTCCTTTTCTTCCTTATTCGTGGTCGTCATCACTCTTCAAACCACCAATGATTCCTTTTGAATAGGATGGACATCTACTTCTTCATCTTCTTCTACATAATCATCATAAATTAGCTCTAGCTCATCATATTCGTCATCTTCTGGCTCTGCTAGCTTCACTTATCGCTTGAGACATACATAAGAATTATGATCCTTTTCTCCACAAGTGAAGCATCGACTTTGTGAGTTGCTGTTTCCTTTTAAAGCAGTAGGGACAGAATTGTTTTGTCCACCATAACGCGCTACAGCCTTCCCTTTATTACTCGGGCCAAAAGTGCTTGAGCCTTCTCCACTTGGCCGATTGTTTGCATAGATCTCTTGGCTGGTTTGCCGAGCAGTTTGCTCATTTTTAGTACTTCAAACAGATCCCAGACCCTTTTTGCATTGCATTACTGAATCTTTCGTCCAAGGGATTCCTTGCACCATATCTCTATACTTGTTTTTCCAGTAACAAAGCATGTTCTTGAGCATCTTCAAGACTAAACAAATGAACAACCCTCATCTCATCTCTAATAGATTGGTTTAATCCAGCAAGATAATCAGAAGTTACCTGTTCATTAGTTTTAGCCAACCCTACTTGAATTGACAAGCTGTAGAACTCCGAAGTATATTCTTCGACTGTCATACTTTGTTGCTTCAAGGAATGGAACTTCTCATACAACTCCAGTTGTATAATCAACCAGCAAAAATTGTTTTGACAGCTTCATTTTCATGTGTTCCCAAGTGCTGACCTTTGGTTTATCCTGTTGCGCACATTGCTCTTCAACTCTCTTCCACCATTGAAGTGCATTGCCCTTGAATTTAAGCTTCACAAACAGCATCTTCTATTTTTAGCCATAGGCTTCCACTCAAAATAATTCTTCAAACTAGCTTCCCAATCTAAATAATCTTCGGTGTGCATCTTTCTGTAGAAATCAGCAACTTTAATTTTGATTCCATCATGGTTTATATTTAGGGCATGAATCAATCGCTCCTCCAATGTACCTCGCATTGCGTTATCTAAAGCTCTAGCATCATGAAAGGGATTGTCAAAATCTTCCAGGTCAATTTCTTCCTCTAGACCACCTTCCGGCATGTCTATTGGGTCGTGGTCGCCTTTCGGATTCTCCATACGGGCTGCCATAGGTTCTTGTCGCTGTAAAGCTTGAATAGCTCATAACAAATCTTCAATCATACACCGCATCTCAACTATTTCTGCTTGCTGACCTTGATTTTCTCTTCCGCGACCTCTAGCACATCCAACCATGGCTTAGGAACAAAAATTCTAATATGATCTAATAGGATCGTTACTCTGATACCAAATTTGATGCGGTAAAAGGAGAGGACTACATGTATTGATAGATTATAGGCTAGAAAAAATGATAGGATTAAAGAAGAAATAATTAAGGTTTTAGAAAAATCTCAAGATTCTGAAGCTTATTGATTAAAAAAATGATAAAAGATAGCTGCAAACCTATGTTACAGCACTTAAATACTGGGGTTACAAATGCTCCTTTTAATCTCAATTCTAGATTAACTATTTTAAATCCCAGCCATTGAAAACTAATAAAATAAACTTTGAGCTACAATATCCGTGAATAGTAATGGCACTACAGTAACCTATGAATATAACTCACTATAGTAAAACAGCAATTAAAATGAATAATCTATTTAAAGTTTAATTCTATGCTCCTGCACCACTCTGTTTCCTTGTTTTATTCGAAATAGGGGAGCTGGAGAGCTCCCCCCGCCTCGCTCTCTCTTCACCTCCTCTCCCTCTTCTTTCCCCCTATCTCTCTCTTTCTTCCTCTCTTTCCTTCTCCTTCCCCACTCCCTTATTGGTTTCTCGAATTGAGGGGTGGAATTATGTCGGTCCACCCTTGGTACGTCTTGTTATGCCTTAAATCGGAAGGTTCGGGGTGGTACAGCATACCATAAATGATAGGCCTACTAAATGGACAGGAGAGAAGCAACTCCCCCCAAAATTCAGAGAAAGGTGAAGGGTGTAGGAGAAAAAAACCATCATCCATTTGACTCGAGCCCGACTCTCTTTATTTCTTTGCTTAATACTAGTGAAGAAAAATTCAAAGAAAAGCAAAATAAGACAGAAGAAAAATTATGTTTTCTTTTATTCAATAGAATACACAATTATCCAATACCTGTCCTAGGGATTAAGTTAATTTAATGAACTTCAAATTGAAGTCAAATCCAAAATGTTTGTGTATATTAGCCTATTGAGCCCAAACCAACCAAATACACTTCCGATATCTGCTAAGCTCATGATCACAACCCCAATCTAATTTCACCTGACAATTAATCTTATTAATGGAACTATAAGATAACACTTTTTCTTCTTTCATTTAAACTTTGCCTTGCTTTAATTCAGCAAGATTTTTTTTCCTATATGTCAACAATTGAAATCTCTCTCTTTTCCAATAGTCCATAGTTTTCTGTATTTAATTCTCAATTATTTTAACCTCCCTCCCTCATCACGATGGTATCTTGCTCTTGATCTAACCTAACCTCAGAATAAACTATACTAACTAGATTTCTCAAAATACACATCCCTTTTGTAATCTGACCTAATAATTATTTTGACTAATGAAACCATAACATAATACTTTTGCTGTTATTTGTTTGAACTTTCTCTTATTCTAATTTAGCAATATTTCTTTTATATATGTCAATAGTTCAAATCTCTCCTTTTGTCCAAGTTTTATCCCTATATTAATGTTTAATTTTTTTGTTTCCTCCCCATGTCGCGAGGATTTTTTTTGTTCGTATTTATTCAAGGGATGCAGTTTAGGTCCTTTACTATGTGGAAACTTAAATTCCTACTTCACATATTGATATGACATGTGGGATTTAGGGTTCCCAACTTTGATAGAATGTAGCAGGATTTTAACCATATGACATCACAGAAGTCTCGATTCCTATTCCTCATGTTTAGTCTTTGCACTCAACCATGCCACCCCATGAGCCCCGACCACCTCTTTCAACTCTCCCCCTCCCTTAAAAAGTCAATCCTTTGGCTTAGGCGGTGATGGAGGAGTATTGCAAGTGGCGGCCAGTTCTCAAGTGGAGGCACAATAGTGGCGAGATACCAATGTGCTGCAAAATATGTTACAGTTGGAGCTCATGATGTTGGTGAGGTAGATGGCCTTGGCAGAAATACAGGTGATGAGGGCAGGGGAGCAGGGGACCAAGGTGCTAACTGGAGGTAGATAGAAAATAAGGGGGTGGGTTAGTTTCTTCTTTTTGTTTTGTTTTTGTTTTTTGGGAGGGGGGGTGGGTGAAGGGTGGGGGATTGGGGTTGGGGGGTGAGGGTGGATGCAATGAGAGGGACAAGGTGGCTAGAAGGGGAGACTACAAGCCATAAATGAAGGGAGGTCGAGGTGGCTGAGATTGTTGGGCATGTGAAAGCGGGAGCAGGGATGCAACGAGGACAGAGAATTGAGAATTTCATGAAATAATGTGGTTAAAACCCCTTTTTCTCTCGTTAGATTCCATCAAAGTTGGGAATCCTAAATCCCACTTGTCATATCGATATGTGAAGTGGAAAATTGTGTTTCCATTTTGTAGAGGACCTAAACCACACCCTTATTTAAGTTAATATCAGAAGTTATCTATCATTCTTAAAATGTCACTTGAAGGCTAGAAATCATTTGCATCCAGTATGAAGATCATACTCAAAAAATTCATGGAAACTAACTAAAATCAATTCAAAACCTTGATAAAAAATTATTCAAAGTAGAAGCACTGGATTAGACATTTTGAAGCCCATATCTTTGTTTAAGTCAAAGTTCATTCAAATAACATTTATAAGGGTTTTAATAATTGGTGATCGGGCTTTAAATGTGTGTTCATGATTATGGAATATGACCAAGGGTGGCAATTTATGCTCTCACAAGATACTATTTTTGATGAGTACTTTAACATAACAAGTTAGCTGATGTCATTAGTCAAAATTATATTTATTTAAATTAAAAATTAATTAAAATTATGAAACTCTCTTTTTACCTCTGAAGTAGGTAATAGGTTAGTGGATTTCACTGAGAACTTATCTGATCTATTGAACTTTCTTTCTTCCATGTGATCGCTCTCTTCTGCTCAAAATCGCTCTAATTTCTTGACCTCCTTTAAGAAATTTTCAATCTCTCTCGATTTCTATTTTTCACTCCCTCATCCGGGTTATTAGTGAGTCTAAAGGATTCTGAAGTCCCTCAATGGTTATGCTTGGGGATGATTGGTGTTGCTCTTCCACCCATGAGCACAACAGCAGCAAGGAAGCTTGACATTGTAATTTATCATGTGCTTTTAAGAGATTCTAATCCTTTTCTATATTCTGATATATTCCCTCATATATGCATTTATCACATTAAATATTACAAGCTGGTTTTTGATGAAATAAGATATAATTATTGTTATAAATGAAGAAGAATAAAGTAGAATAATCTCATGATTAGTAAATTAACTTCCATAACCCTCTTTGTTATTTGATTGTCGAATCTATCCTTTGCTGAGCAATATTTTCACAGAAAATATTGAGTAGGCACTAGACTAATTTGAGTGTTAAAACAAGTTGACATAGACAAAAATACAATAGGGTTTTTTATGTGTAAACCCTTCTAAATACGTGAAATTGTATCAATATCCTCGCAAAGTTGCTATTTGCATGTATACCCTTATAAATATTTCTTTTTGCATGTCTATCCACTAAGGGTGTTCCAATCATTTCAATTTTAAATTGTTAAATCCTCAATGGTGTTTAGATGATGTGGGTATATATGCAAGGAAAAAGAAGTGTATACATGCAAAACAAGAGTTTTATAAGGGTAAGCATGCAAATATCAATTTTGAGAGGATATTCACGCAAATTCCAATATTTAGGAGGTTATGTATGCAAAAAACCCTTTTAAATATTGATTGATATTTGCTTGATTTCTGTAGAGTGCAAATTAGAGCATCTGTCCTCAAGGGAGAAAAAGAAGCTTAACGAAATTGATTGAATGGGGTTCTATGTGGTCCTTTTGATTTAGCCAAGAATACCCACACCCAACCTTAAACATGGTTATTGGTATGCCACTCAAACATGGCTCTGTGAGAGGAAATTCTGAGATATTTAACTGATCGGACAATTAGACACATTACTGTACCTTACAGACTACCTTAAGTCCACGTATCAAAAATGGAGTAAGAAGCTGAGAGGGAAGTTGGAAGAAGAGAGCATCTCGATATTCTAAAATCTATACCAGATGTTCTTAATTCTTTCATGGAACATTTAACTAAATACAAAGCCTAAGTGCCCAAGTCATGCAGAATCTATTTCTTTAACAAGTCCCTCATCAAATACAAACAAGGTAAGCCATAAAAAGTTGTATGCTACCTGGTTTCCTTCTGTATGCTACCTTCTTTCCTTTTTTCACCCTTGTGTTTTCTTCTGAAAGAATATGGAATGGGGAAGCTGCAAGAAATGAGACTGAAAGTGAACCAGGGAATATGGGGTCTTGGGAAGAACTTAAAGGGGAGGAGAGAGAGTTCTGCTATCCATTGACTACCACTAGAGGCTGCGGGAGGGAGGAGTTAGTCTGTCGTTTCTGTAGGCCAAATGTCCACTACCTGAGCCATCAATGGCTGCTGTGGAGCGTTCATGCTGGGGAGAAAGAGAGAGGAATTACCATGGAGAAACTAAGATCATGTCTAACCTCAATTCAATTTGCTATTTTAAATAAATCAAAAAATCAGTCTGTTAACTGAAATTGTCAACAGTTTGAATAAATTGACAGTTTATCACTGGCTGAGATGGGTTACTAAAATATGCCAGAATTTATATAAAGCAGCAGGGTTTATCCAGATCACTGACTCGGCTGGTTGATGATTCAACCAGTTCAACTTGCCTGCCTGGTCCAGTTTCATAAAATCATATTCAAAATCAACGTTAAATGTCATCTAAGCTACCATGTCCTTTAGAATGGGCTGACCTAGTGTGTCACTTTAATAGGCATGACCATGACACTGTTTAGTTTGGGAATGAGATAGAAGGATTTTAACCCATTTATTTGATCTTAGTCTGAACACTCACTACAACACCTGGTTAAATCGTTTTGTCAGGAGGGTAGAATAGTTATCTCTTGAAAAATTAGTGTACAATAAATGCTCTACTTCCTCTCCGAATTTATTCTATTTAACCAAGTTAGTCTGGATCTTTTCTTCTCAAACCAAACACAGCTTAAGTCCTTGAATTTGACTTCAATCCTGTCACTTCTTGTCCTCTTACATTTATGTGTATTCCGCAAATAAATGTATTAAGTTCTTCAAACAGAGGAGCATAAATCCATGTGGAACTAGTTGCATATCATGCCTGTGCTGTTTATCAGACAGTAAGGCATGTATGTTATCTGAATACCCTCTTATCTCACTCTTCTTCAAGCAATATTGTCTTTATCTCGATGCCTGAAATTATATAGGCTCATTGGCCATGTTTCAAAGTTTTGGAATGATTGATAATGGCTGTAGAATATCATACTTATGGCAGAATGTTACAAATTCATTGACATGTGAACATGCTAGACCAACGGAAAGCTTTTGATATCCATTGACTACAGCAGTTTGCGTATTCAAATATTGACAAGTTTTAATTTTGACATCGTAAAGTCTGATCTAGTATGTGCTTGAGTATTCTTAAGCCTTGCTATATTTGAGATTCAAGCATATAACGCCTCTCTTTTCATTTTTCTATCAAGGTTGAATTTTTATATTTTTCTGATAACTGGTCAGTGGATTTTATTGAATTCCCAAATTTTTATGTGTTGTTTTGTTATCATCTTCTTCTGCAGTTTCCATCTTCAGCTAACATAATTCTGAAGGTTAATCAGTATATATGTTTGTACCTCTTCAGGATTATTCGTTCCTATTTGCTACACTATGGGTATCAGGATACTCTGGATTCATTTGACGTCGAAAGTGAAAGTATGCATCCACAAGTAACTCGAGAAAATGGCGTTGAAGAAGAGGGATGTGCTTATGCGCTGAGGCATAGAAAGATATTGCGTCAGGTAAGAGGGTGCTGAATGTTGGTTGCATTTATCATTACTTATATGAAACTTTATCTCCTTTCACTCTCCATGTTTACATCTATTAGAGGACTTGTCACAGTTTGTTTCACCTTGTTACACTGTCCTACAGGTGGATTAGACAGAAATAGGAAGAATTAGGTGACGAGATTGCCATCTAAAGTTCAAATTGACCATATGGCCTTCAGGAAAGATATTGGAGTGGTATTAATAAAAAAAACTATATAAGTGAACAACAATATTATGTATCATATTACGTAATATAATAAACATAAATAATACTACATTATATAATATTATGTAAAATACTAGAGTTATGTATCATTAATATATTGAATTTTAAATAGTTCTGTTGGTAATATAGATGTCATATAGTAGGTAGTTTAATAATGTAGTGCTGTGGAACATAATATGGCATGATATAATAAAAGCGAATAACTGAAACTGAAATTTGGGATGTAGTTTCTAGGGATGTCAACAGGGCGGATTTGGTGCGATCAGTGAAAAACTGAAACCGAAATTCACCATTGCCCTCGCAACTGAAACCAAAAAAATCGAAAATCATGTAACTTTTTCTATTCATTTCTAAATTTTCACATATAAATAACCAAATTAAGGATATCATCCATGATTTTCATAATATTATTTTAAATCCAACCAAATTCATAATAGAATATTTTAGATTTACACAAAATATAAAGGGTATAAAATATCAGGCATGTTCGGTTTTGGTTTTGGGTTCAGTGTTGGTTTCAGGTTTGGGTTTGGTTTCGGGTCGGGGAATCATTAAAACCATAACTGAAGCTGGAAACAAATGATTTTAATGTTTAAACCCATCACTGAAATAAAGCTTCCTTGTTCGGTTCATGACAGGTAAAATATTTGGGTACCCTTCTCCATTGACATCGCTACTCATTGCTACCTGCTTATTAAGCATTTCCTTCTTCTTCTCCTTTTTTTTTTTTTTTTTTGAGCGACATGCTTTCCTGTGCTTGCACTTGAATCCACTCTGCCACTTGCTTCTGCTTAGGGCAACCATGTTTAAGACAATCTTGCATATGATTATGTGACATATCAAGGTGATTTAGATAGCATATAGTTTCTATTACCAAAAGGTGATTCCATAGTTACGCTGGCAACTGCATGGCAAGCTGGAGGCCAACAATGAACAAATTGAAGTGTTATTGGAGTTATGAGGTAGCAAATGGCCTATTTGACTTGGATGATGTGTTTCAGAAGGATCCTTCAGTAATATATAAGCAATATTATGCAATGCAGGACCCATTGGTGGCAGAATTACTATATAAATTTCACACAAATCTGAAGTTTAATGTAATTTGTTCTTGGTATTTAGGATTGTCATTTGGAATATGGGTGCAGGATAATATTTCTGCAGTGTTTTTAGCACATCTCTTTGCTCTTTGGATCCATCTCAATAAGGTGTCAGACCTAGCCTATCTAACTGCCTTTCCCTCTTGAAGACTATATAGAGAGGAGGGCAACAAGCTTAGGAGGTAGGGCATTAATGAGCCCAAATGATTCTCTATGAGCAATCTACTTGGCCTGCTGGGGCTTTGGTAAGGATTTGTTTGGAAGCATGCTTGATTTCTTCTGGTCTTGATATATTCTCCAGGTCAATACCATACATGTAGCTACTTACTTTAATAAGCAAGTAGCTTAGGAGGTAGGGCATCCACTAGGCCAAATGATTCTCTGTGAGAAATCTACTTCGTCTGCTGGGAAGCACACTTGATTTCTTTTGGTCTGTATGTAGCACTTATATTTAATAAAATATTAGGCATTCTATTCTTCTGCTTTATCATCATATGCTTGTCGTTATCTGAAAACGTTTGTTGAACTTGATGTTATTTCTGTGAATTTCAACATGTCATGTCACCATGTGAGTTGCAGAAAGTGTTACGTTATTTTTTTAAGGATAGGATTACGAGAGATTTTTCGTGGAGATTTTAGGAAAGTGCCTTTGTATTGCCTAGCAGGCAAGGGATGATCATGTCTTTTTGCATTTGCTTGGGTCATTCGGCTCATTTAAGGATCTAGCCTCTCTGAGTGAGGCAGTGCAAGCCTTCAGTTGGCCTTGTAAATAGCAGGTGATTCCGTATTGGGGCTTAAGTGTGAATTCTGATTTTAAATCCACTGATATACTAGTATAGTGTGAAAAAGAAGGAAAAAGGAGTTGTTTCATTGCTATTTTTTATTTAGCATGTGTAGGCTTTTATTTTTGCCAATTATATGTTTGAGTTAAACTGCCATCCTACATTTCTAGTTTTCACTTTGTGTAACTTGCTATAGCTAAAGCTAGTCAAACAGTACCATTAATAAATTATTTTTGTCTTTTTGAAATGCAGTGTGATGTATCCTGACCAATTTTTTCTATTAATGCAGCTTGTCAAGAATGGAGATATTGATTCTGTATTTCAGAAAATTAAGGAATGGTATCCTCAAATTCTGCAGGTAGACTTAATGGCATATCCCATATACAGAAAGAAACTATTATGATCAGTGGGTTGTCTTATTCACCATTTACTTTCCTCTGTACTAGTTGTAGTCTGTATGCGAATGGATTCATATAAAGGAGAATGCATCTTAAAAGACATATACATAAAATTGGAGGAATTAATGAATATAGATCATCAATTATTATGATTTATGGAAATGACTAAATGAAGTTCTGAGAATCCTAGTCTGCAGAGCACAATTTAGCTGTGTGATGAAGAAATCAACAATGCACCATCCACTTAATATACATAAAAGTGCCTGCTACTATGCAGTGAACAATGGAATCTTTTATGAAATTCCTGGATGATTAATAGAATTTGTAAAGAAATTTAACAATACAATATCTAAGATCATATGAGTAAATCCTATTGTTGTTGTTACAACTTTATGATCCATGATCCAGATCAAAATCACTGTAAACAATCCAGATCTTATCCTTGGTGAGGATCAGTTTGTATTGTGAGTTTTAGGTCTATATTAAGCATCATACAATCCCTTGGATTACAGTTATGAACTTGATCATGTCATTTACGTATTACTTCTTTGCCCTGAGTTGACCTTATTTGTCACATCCTAGATCATGCTCAGCTTGAGAGTTTTGTAGTGACAGATCAATTGTAATAACATTTAGATAGAATGTAGACTCTTATATGTGTAGCCTTTTATTCTTCTCTACTACTTAGATTGACTCTTTTTTCTTAGTATTTTTATATTTTTAACCCCTTCTATGCAAATAATCTGTGATTCTATCCAATCTTAACTCCCAATTTATGACTGAATCCCAATCTTAAAAACATTGTGTCCTAGAGTCTGTAAAATATTCAAAGTCTTTTAGATGCTTGCATTTCTAATAGATGTCAGAATTATTTGTTCTAGACAGTGGAAATAAAAGAAAAAAAATCTTTGCTATTTTAGGAGGGATGCTGGAGGAAGATATGGATAAGTTGGTCATGTATTTATTGGGAAGGAAATGCATCAGTGGACTAGTTGGCAAAACCAAATAATTACAGGAAGCAGCTGCCATTGAGATTTAGAATTGATCGATTTGGTGTTGTTTTGTAGTTAGGTATCTTTACAACCTCTCTTCCCTTCAGCTACATGTATAAAAAGAAACTAATAACAATAAAAGGAAAGAACTAGCGGAAATAGAATTTCCACCACGGAGAAGTTTGCTTAGTAAGCTAAAATCATATGCATGCATGCACATACACACAATCACAGATTACACATGTTTTTGACAACATATAAGGCCTACCCTGCTGTATGCTGTTATCTATTACTCGGTGAAGAGAATTCTCTCTTTAAGTACTTGCCTTATGGATTTCATTCTCTTTCCTGCATCTAGAGTAAATAAGTGCTATTTACTGCAGTCCAAGAATCCTGTCATGTTGTTTATTGCTCTTTCAATTCTCTTATTGTAAGGATTTAATAGTTTGCATACTTCTGAAAAATTGTTTTTAGATGTAATTGTGGGCTAATAAATTTCAGTTGTATCACCTGCTGTTTTTTCCTATTATCGTGATTAAATATTTTTTACAAATTGCATGTTATGCATATCTGGCTGCATTTAATTTCTTTGTCCAGAACTCATCTATTCTCTTGCTATCTACAGAATGACACATCAGTCATTTCTTTCTTACTGCATGCCCAAAGGTTTATTGAATATCTGCGGGTAATTTTCTACTCATGCAATAATTATTTAATGTGAGAATAATGTTTTGCTGTGCTGCTGTATCATTAGCTTTTCTCATTTTTAGCTTTAAAGATTATACATGGATTATTCTATTAGCTTGTCAGCACTGTTCTTACCTATAATTGTTGTGCTATGCATTTTCACAAGGTGCCTGCAATATAATTTTGTTGTATCTGTCATTCACTGAGTATTTAGTGCTATATTGAATATATGCAAGACAAGCCTTTAACACGTGCATGTCTTGATTCATCTATGTGCAATAAGATGGGGAAATAAGAAGCCAGATTCTTGGAATGGAGGATTTGTTGGGTTTGAGCTGTTGATGTTTGATGCTGGAGACCAAAATAGATGATTTAAGGTAGATTGCTTCTCAGATGAGACATGTCAATTTTTCCATTCCAATAGCAACGCTTCAATGCAGGGATTTTTGGATATGAAACAAGATCGAAGGAATGAGCTTCTATGAGCATTTGCTAGATGGATCACTTGTTGCTTAATCAAAGCAGTAGTGGCTTCTTTAAGTTATGTGTGCTGAAACTGGATGTTAGCTGTCTCATTTGCTGTCATTATGTAGGAAAATCATTAACTGATTGAAAGATTTAGATGTTATTCATTATCTAACATGTCAAAACCTGCAGACAGGTAAAAAGGATCGCATCAGTTGTGATGTTCGCTGATATGGAGAATATATACATTGCAGTTTAATTAAAAATGAAGAAGAATCAACTAGTAGTGCTGGTTTCTGCTTCATATTGAAGTGAGGAACTTTAGGGTTGGAAGATTTGATTGAGGATGAAGGTAGGAGATGGAGGGAAAGGCTCTTACTTTTCAATAAGCTGAACATCACTTAAGTTTGTGGGGAGGCATCCCCTTCCAAATTGTGGAGATTGTCCACCATAATCTGGGATGATTTTTGTTGATGTTTTTCTGGCTAATTGTTTGTTAGAATAAGGAATAGTAGTCCTAGAGCTAGTTGATTAAGTGCTGAAGTCAGTTGGGTTAATTAGATGATTTTTCTTATTTCTGCGATCTCCACTCTCATTCAATATCCAGAGTACAGGGCTTTGTAGTCTATCAATAGATACACTAAGATAAAAGGTGGCATGCAAATGTAAAGTTAATAGTCATGGTTCAGTTTACCAGTCTGTACGGCTATACTGGGCATGTACCTACCATAGCAGGGTGGATTGATACTTGGTGCGGGAGGCATACTACGTATCAGTATCACAACTGACTGGTATCAAGTATCAGCATTTTACAGGAATGGTACCTGTACAGGTACCAAACTGGTGCTGTGAACTTTTGCTTATGGTTATTGGATGCAAACTTCTAGCATTGTATGTGTTGTATGATTTACATTTGCATGCACATGTAAATGTAGCCGACCCCATCTAGCTTGGAATCAAGGCTTAGTTGAGTTGAGTTGTATTGTATGTTTGATGTAAGATTTACATTTTCTTTGCTTTTTTTGCTTTTTTCTATTTTAGAGTGCTAATATCATTTACAAGTGTTTTTAAAATGCTCAAAGAAACAGCACATATTTGATAAGAATAATCAATGTGTCTAATATGATTAAGAATGAAATATGTATCTTAAAGGTTCATATCATGTCTGTTCATCATTGCAGTGTTACTAAAAATAGTGCATGCTAGAAAAATGTGTATATTATGTATCTTTATGTACGGATGGATCTATCGGCATATTTCTCCTGAGGATGCAACTTGTCTCCATACAGTATGACATAGTATATGTACAATCCCAACAACTGATAAATTGGGCATAATATGTGAAACTTTACAATCTTGCTCTGAATTAGCTGAAGAACACCATCACGAGTAAGTGCAGTAGCATATCAATGAGATCTTTTACTTTTTGTGTTTATCCAGGAATTTAGAGGTTGTGTTTATGAAGAAGTATCACATTGCTGATCAAGGAAATGTGTATCTTATAATATATTCAATGCTATGGCAGTAACTAATTTAAATAGAGAAGGGTCGGGTGAAGAAGTGCTACATTACCATCACCCAAATGCGAGCAAATAAAACAGAGGGAAATAATGAGGATGGAGTAAACATTTTATGAAATCCATCAACTTTGAGGGTAAAGATGAAATCTTAAATCACCTTCTTTCACCCAATTATGGTAATAATGGAATTTAGTAAGTAGTGGTTGAGGGTCTTTGAAGAATTAATTTATTGGGTTTAGCTGGGGATACTAATGTGCTTTATCTCCTCTTTGACTAGATTAAGGAGATTGTAGATTTGTGCTTTGGTTGCTGCATACTAACCTCAGGAGGTTTACGTAAAAATTCAAAAAAAAAAAAAAAAAAAAAAAAAAAAAAAAAAAACACCCTGCCAGGAGTGATAGAATCCTTTATTTCAGCCATTATTTACTGGCTTAGTCCTTGTATTGCCATGTGCATGACAAAGAACTTATCAAACTATAACAGGAAATTTAAATATTGGGCACCACCTATTAACTACCTACTGAAAAATGAACTTATTGCTTATTGGAGAAATGCTGCATCACAAAGAAAAACAGAAGTAGAATGGAATTTTCTTGTTCAGGATCCAGGACGAATAGTCTAATTCAGATTTAATTTTTAATTTCTGATATTTACCGTTTCTGCAGAGCTAGAAGTAATAAATGAAAATTCTTGAGGATGAATTGTTGCAGAATATCTATATCACCTTGGGAAATTTATTGCATGAACTCTTCATTTGGAAGTCCTTTCCTATCTTGATTTAATTCTCTTGTATTACTTGCTTATATTCCGGAGACACAGAATCAGGAGCTGCTGGAAGCTGTGGGTTATGCTCGTGCTGAACTGAGCAGATTCTTCCCAATTAAATCTTATGCAGATCTGCTTGAGGTACTGTTCAGCAGTTGGTTTCTGTTTCCGTTCTAGTGCTGAACATTTTATCCACTCATATGCTCTTTTGGATTGCTAGAACTGTTAGTCTTATTAAATCTTGCTGGCAACATGATTTTTGCTATTTTTCCGATATGTAAACTTAAAAGCACAAGACATAGTCATAGAAGGCTTTATAAATCTAGCAGTTAAGCTCATAGTGTGATAATAAATACTCAAAATTTCAATAATCATGGAGGTCCATAACATGAAGTACAAAATAAACTGAATCTTGAAAATTCAGCCAGAAAGTTTCATGGCATTGGTTTCCTAGCTGTTCAAAGCAGGGAATTTCAGCATTCTCTCTTCTAAGCTACCTATTGGATTTATGCATTTGAAATTTGCTTTCCTTTTATGTACATGCATGTATGCACAAGAATTTGGGTATTATCCGTAAGGAATGTGACAAGATTACCCCTTTCATACTGCTGATTAGATGCTATAATTTGACATTCTTGTTATGATATAGGCATATATCCATTTTAAATGTCTCTAGGAATGTGATTTATGATGCTGATTTAGAAACAATGTATTGGAGGTTGTTTCTGATGGTGTAGCTTTTCTTTTGAATTTATATGGAGGTTTTTGCATGAATGTGAAATAATGTCTGTAGGCTCTCTCGTTGTTGTAATTTGTGATGGATTTTCTTTTTATAGTTCTTTTTACCTTTTTGCAGGAGACCATGTCATTGCTGGCATATGATGATCCTCAGAAATCGTGTGTTGGGTATCTTCTTGAGGATTCCCATCGGGAATATGTTGCAGATGCTGTAAATGCAATAGTTCTATCAACAAACCCAAACATGTCAGATCCCAGGAACTATTTGTACTCTTGCCTTGAGAAGTTACTAAGGCAGCTGATTGCTTGCTTCTCACAAAGAAGGGCATTGAATAACAACGAAGGGCAGGAACTTAGACTCCCAGTGGAACTAGAAATCAATCATGGAAGTGGCTAAGTGTATACAATTTTTTTTCTACAGGCTACGGCAGGACTATTAATCCTTACTGCCTTCATGCTGTTCTTCTGATGACTTTAGTGCATTATTTCCTACCAAATTCTTTTCTGTATAGCTTTATAAACTGATGGTGTCAGCCCTCTCAACATTTAAAGTTGCACTTTCACCTCCATGACTGAAGTATTGAATGTGGAAATCAGATTTAGGGTGAGCTGACTGCTACTGAATTATCCCAGTTCTTTTCATTTAGATTCATGATGCTTATTTGTGATATGGGGCTAAAAACCTTTTTTCAAGAAATTCTGTATACTTGGTGATTAATTTAGCCAAATTTTTTAGAAGGAATCATACATAAATGTTTTCTGACCTCCAATATCAACCACACAGCTACTTATGTTGAAGATATATTTACTGCTACTGCTATTAGTTGGGTGCTAGCTGTAGACGTTCTTGTCAATTTCGTGCTTGTGAAACTTACGTGGAGGGGCATTTCACAGGGAACTATTGCATATAGGTTTCCTGTGCCTGCCTCTATCAGAATTCCTATTTTTAAAATTTACGTGCTGATAGGTTGACACCCATGATTGCTTTGATTAAGGGGCTATGCTTACAATATTTCTCTACTTTATGAGGTGTGTCAAGTTCTGATTGGAGAATTATGGCACCTTCTCCTTTTAACTAGCTCACGTTATGTGATTCCATAAGATTCTGCAACCTCTATTTTTTGAGTGCAATAGGACAACTTTTGGTTCTTTTCCCATCCGTTACATAATCCATCATCTCCTGGGTCCATAGCAACTATTTGTGTGATATTATATTGCAGTTTGTGTGATCTGTATTATCTTTATTCCTTGACAGAAAGGCCCCGCATCTCTCTCTCTCTCTCTCTCTCTCTCTCTTCTGTGTTTAGGTTGGAGTCCAATTAATTGTCACATTTATCAGAACCTTCAGCGATATAATGCTGGAATTACTGTTCTTATGGTTTTTTCGAACTACTCGGGGAAACTGCAATCATATCATAGTGATCAGAGACATAAGAATGATCCACCCTGAGATGTACAAAATCAAGCAGATTACCCTCGCATGTTTCAACTCCGACCTCGTCATATCATATATCAAGGAACGTAGGTAAGTGGGCTCTGTAGGATACTTTGTTATTTCTGCATAAAATGCTATCTCCTCCTGCACTAGGAGGAAGATGATTTTTCATTGACCAAAAGATCCGGAGGAGAATTTCTTAAGAAGATTCGAGATAAATGGGGTGTTAATGTTAGGTGATAGCAATTCCACAAATAATCAAAAGCAGGATGAGACACAACACAAGTGAAGTAGGTGTTTGTTTTGGGAGCAAAATTCAAAAATATAAAATGTTAGATGTATTCCTAGAAGCTAATATGACAAACATATCAAATTATTTTAGAATATATATTTATATTTAAATTATTGATTTATCAATAAAATAAAATTTTTCTATCCATTCTCGTGTAATATGTTCGAGAATCGTTCAAAAAATTAATAACTTAAAGACACATATTTTTAAGAGTTGAAAATTAGAGACATATATAATTAATTTTTAAATTACTTTCGATCGATGGATTATCATGGGGACGATGATTGATTCGGTTAGTCAGCGTCCGAATTGCTTCTTTGAGATAGACGAGTCTTTAGTCTACAGTGTGGGGACACTAAGCGAGAGTACATGTGGTTGTTAAAGAACGATGGTACTAAACGTGATCATATGAGAAATCACATGGATGTCTACTCACTTGTTAGTGATCTTCTTGATGCTGTAATGCTGTGAATGATTTTTTGACCTATGATGCCTCGGCTGCTCATAATGGGGTTACTGTGATTTGACTACACAAAAACATGATCTTTTAACCACTTGAGTTTTTGCAGTGTATGTTGGCTACAATATGTTCATTGTAGGAGTAGGGTGTGTATCTATATGAGATCTATTGAACTTAGTAGATAAGAAACGGTTCTATAAGATTTGAGAAGCTAAGTCCTTAAATTTATGGCTACAATAGGGTGATTGATGGAAAGAAGTTTTCATGAGTATCACGATTTGGATTGAGCTAATCGAATCTTTCATAAGACAGATGTTAGGGTTTGATGAGTTTTCATAACTTCCATCTTGTCGGAACTTACGATAGAGGAACTGAATCATATGATAACTACACCTAGGAGTTCTAGTTATTCTATTCTATTGGATTGCCACCACATGTTGCTAGGCATCACTAGTGGATTGTGAGAGCTCACTAGGATCATTCTGAATCAATAATCTTTGTTAGGTGACAGTTGAAAATATTTTAATCTATTGAAAGATGTTTTGATAATAATATGATGGAAATATGGTATGTCTCACTACTAGATAGAAGAGAATATATGGCTTATGGGGTCACACACAAAAAGGATATGATTAGATCGAATGGTTAGATCATAATCAAATTATCAATATGATTGATAATTTGGATCAATTTATAAAAATTACAAGTAGAGGATCTACTAATAGTTAGCAAGGAGGACCTAATTGTAATTATTGTAATGCAATTTAATGAGATCAAATTGAGGTTAAGTCCTAATTGAATTAAATCTGATTTAATTTGATTAGATTTGATCTAATTAAATTTAATTGGATATTTGAATTTTAGATTTAGATCCAAATTAGATTTGGATTGAGTCTAGAATGAATTAGACTCGTATCATGTTCGAATTGGATTTGAATTGAATCCGGATTGCACTTGAATTGGTTCATATGCCAGAGTCCTAGATTTACTGGACTCTCTCCTCTCTCGCACTAGAAAGGAGGGGCGTGCATGGGGATACGTGCCCCTTCTTTGGCATGCATAAAAAGAGAGAGGGCTCCAAAGTGCCCGCCCCTCTTCCCTGATCTTCTCTTTCATCTGGATGAGGCTTTATCCTTATCAAGTTTTGAATTTGATTTCAATTTGATTCAAAATAAGAATAAATCTTATCAGTTAGAGGTTGTTGGACACCTCTATTTAGCAGGCATGAAAGAGAAGTGGGTAGAGATTTTTATGTAGAATTTTTCCTATGCAGAATATTCCAGTGCCCCCTTTTGTTTCTACACCCGGCGTCCCACCCTTGGTGCACCAATAGAGAGCAAAATCAGAGAGAGAGAGGAAAAGGCAAGAAAGAAAGGAGTTCTCTCATTGCATCTCTTGTTCCTTCAATCCTACGCAAAAGAAGTTCGCTTATGGATTCTCATATTATCTTTACAACAGTCAAAGAAGGAGTGAGGTCTAAAAGAGAGCAAGCATCTTGATGATCTCAGATGCTTTTGATCTACATCAATCCTATGTAGATATCCGTACATGTCAGATGCATATGCGACTTCATCGAAACCTGAGTCATCCTTAGATCTAAATCTAGAGGATGGAATTTAGCGCTATAGGAAGGTGATCTGATCACCAGTTTTATTTTTATTTTGAAATCAGATGCATGCTTGTCTTATCTTTATCATATGAACTAGATCCGTAGATGTCAGATTAGATCTATGTATGCGTAGATTAAAATAGTTTTAATCTAATCTTTCATTGTGTATTTCAAAAAAGTTTTAAAAAATCTACATGCATAACACTTCAAAATCCAATAGTGGTATCAGAGCCATGGATTCATATACATGAGAATAAAATGAGATCTAATTTCTAATTAGATTTCAAATTAATATGATTAATAGTTTGACATCGATGTGATGTAAGGTTGTCATGATATAAGGTTTACCGCTTATGTCGCACAAGGTTATCTCCTTTAATGATGTTGGATGATTTTGAAAAAAGTTTTCATGATAGATCTGATTTTTATTCATGTATGAGATATGTGAATGTTTGTTTAGATTTGAAAAGTAATTTTGAGATCATTACATGTTATTTCATGTAATTAATTTAGATATGAAATTTAAAATTTAGATATAAAATTTAGATCTAAAATTTATGTTTATGCATGAGGGATTGAAGATGGATAGATCAAATTGGGTCTTGTAATTTGATTATACTTAGAGTTTTCGATTTGAACATAATGAAATCCAATCGAGATGAGCAGTTGATCAAACTGAGTTAAAAGTTGATTAGATTAGGTCAAGAGTATTCAGGATCAAACTAATAGTTGTAGTTGATCGAATTAATTGACATCCATATGTTAAATCGATTGACCCAAAGATCTGATTCAGCTCAGTAGCTCAAGCTTGAATTACTTAACCTATTTGAAACTAATTGACCAATTGGTGTCTAAGGCAAGTGCCTAATTGGTGGTTACTTAATTAGGACCCTTGATCCTTCAAGAGGATGCCTCCTACCGATCTCCACTTACCTAGCCAATTTGATATATTGTGTCTTGAATAAGGTTGCTTGATGGTTTGGTTTAGCACGCGTTAATTAGGCTAGTTATTATGATAACTAAGTAGATGAGATCTAAATTAAAATCTCCTCACACAATATTATGTCTAGCGATCTTCCATCATTGTAGATGTGTGGACACGTACTACTGATATTGATTGTTCTCGATCTATCACAGTGGTTCAGTTGAACCAGAAACACGCAACCACTCCATTAGTAAAGGGTTGCTGCAGGATGATGATAGGATTGGGCTCAATATCTGTCAGATGAGGGATCCAATGATGGTTTCACTCTTGCATTTGAACAGTTGGTCTAACTTAACTAAGAAGTGTGATCAATATTTGTCAGGTGAGCTCATATGATTTAGAGACCAAATCGCTGCAACATGCTTGAAAAAGTATTGGACAAGAGTTGTTCACTCATCGATATGTATGTTACTAATACTTGTCAGATGAAGTGCACGTACATCGATGGGATTGCAGTATCTATTAAAAATTTTTATCGCGTTAGGATTTTCATTTCTCCACCCGAAGAGTGTGAGAGACCTAAAAAAATAATGGGAGTCTATTTATTTCTAAAAGTCCCTATAACAAATATAAAATTAAGTACAATTGACTAACTTGAATCTCTACTCTCGTAGTTTAACCATGTTAGCTTCAAACTCTGTAGCTCATATCCTAGAGTCCAATCATTTGATAGTATCAACTTTAAGGACTGACTCAGAAATCTCAAGATAGTCTTGATTTTAGAAAAGATAGGATATTTACTTGACCAGAACCCCTCTGCTTTGCCAAGCCATCCTAGTGCTGAACAGAGGGTAGCACAAGAAAAATAGACAGATGATGGCAATCGGATCAAGTTCTACATACTGACTTTTATGATAAATGAGTTGTAAAGCCAGCATGAGCACATGCCAACTACCAAGGTAAGGATCACTCATCTATAAGAGTTATACGGTGAGCAGAGCCGCACTACATGATTTGAAGTATCGAAGAGACTTTTCAACTCCAAAATACACGAAGGATAGTCAGTCCACGATCACTATCTGACAATGATCAAGGATCTGGAGGATCTTGAGAAGCTCGGCTTGATGATGTAGAGGGAATTACAGGTGGATCTGATCCTGCAATCCATTACTAATTCATATAATCAATTTATAGTAAATTATCATATGAATAAGTTGGACTGTAGTCTATCCGAACTCATCAATATGTTAGTTACTACAAAAGGGACCTTAAAAAGTTCAAGGGTCTCCATTCTTACTGTGGAGCAGGCATCTTCCTCCAAAAAAAAATTTTCTTGAAAGAAGAAGAATAAACCTGTAAAAAAATAAAAGGAGAAAAGATCAAAGAAAAAGATTTCGAAGAAGGCTACAGACAAAGAAAAATATTTTATTGTAATACTGATGGCAGTGGAAGAGAAATTATCCGCTGTATATGGAAAGCCTGAAGATCAAGAAAGATGACACACCTTAATAAGGTATGTCTAGTATGCTCGTTGTTGAATTTAACCTAACAATTTTCTCTACTTCTAATTGGATACTAGACTCTGATTCAAGTGCTCCTATATGTACTTCTACGCAGGATCTGATAGAAAGTAGAGGGTTGAAGCATAGTGAGATGATTTTTCGGATCGACAATGAAACAAGATCCGTTGCAACCTATCCTCTTTGATTACCGTCGGACTTTGAATTGGTGTTAAAAGACTATTATTATATATCTATAGCTAGTCGAAACTTAATTTTTGTATCTATACTAGCACAGGAGGAATTTATTTTCAATTTTAATAAAAAATTTTATTCAATTTACTTTTGAAATAAATTGATTACACGCGATCTTTTAATGACAGTCTATATAACTTATATGTTGATGCACGTGTGAATGTAAACGAGCAGTGTCATAGGTTATAAATGATCTAGAGATGACGTTAACCACAAGTATATATGTGGCAACTTAGACTTGACCATATTGGAGAGGCTAGGATAAACAAATTGAAAAAAAATAGCATTCTTGGATTATTGAATTTCGAGTCGTATCCAGTTTGTGAATCTTATTTTCAAAAAATAATGATCAAATTATCCTTTATAGGATATGAAGAACGGGCCACTAAGATACTTGTTTTGATACACATTGGCGTGTATGATCTATTTGATGTGTAGGCTAGGGATGGTTACCACTACTTCATTATCTTTATTGATGACTTTTCACAATATGGGTATGTGTTTCTTATGAGATACAAGTCTGAAGCCTTTGAAAAGTTTAAGAAATTCAGAAGTGAAGTAGAAAAATAAACAAAAAAATTTCTTAAGATTCTTCGATCAGATTGAGGAGAGAAATATCTTAGTGAAAAATTTCTAAATCATCTCAGAAAAAATGATATAGTCTCACAATAGACTTCTCCTAATATACCTTAATTTAATAAGGTATCCAAAAGGAGGAATAGGATCCTATTAGATATGATCCGATCCATGATGAGTTTCACTGATTTACTCTTAAATCTTTGGAGACATGCCCTACTAACTGTAATTTATTTATTAAATAGAGTTTCTTCTAAATCTGTTTCTATCACATCGTATAAGATATGGTATGATAAGAAATCAAGTCTGGATCATCTTAAGATTTGGAGATGTCCAGCCTATATCAAAAAATAAATGATAGACAAATTAGAGGCTAGATCTTTCAAAGCTCACTTTATAGGGTATCTTAAGGAATCAATAGAATACTACTTTAACTTTTTAAATGATCATAATGTGATTGTGAGTCGATATGCTATATTTTTTGAAAAATAATTTATCCAGGATGGTGGCAATGGAAGGTTAATTGAGCTTGAAGAGAAAATCTCTGAAGAGCAACAAGCTGTAGAACATGTCAAACCCATTAACACTGAGCCAGTAGTTATTATTCCTCCTCCACCTCCTAGATCAAGTAGAGTCTCCAATCTTCTAAAAAGTACTTGGATATGCTTACAGAGGATATAGAGAAAATATTTCTTGTAGGAGATAAGGGTTATGGAGATTATCCTAAAATCTATGATGATGTGATGTTTGACATCGACTTCGAGAAATGATTGAATGCTATGAAGTTAGAAATTGACTCAATACATTCGAGCCAAGTATGGACCTTAGTGAATCTACCAGAGGATATAGCACCTATTGGGTGTAAATAGATTTACAAAAAAAAAGCGCAGATGGTAAGGTAGAGACCTATAAAACTAGGCTCATGATGAAAGGTTATAATCAGCATGAAGGTGTTGACTATTAGGATACCTTTTCATCTGTGGCTATGCTTAAATCCATCCGCACACTGTTCGTCATTATAGCCTTTTATGATTATGAGATATAACAGATGGATGTGAAAACTGCATTCCTAAATGGATATCTTAAGGAAGATATCTATATGGAGAAGCCTTTGGATTTCACTTCCCGTGATGGAGATTATAATGTCTGTAAACTGCAAAAATTCATTTATGAACAAAAGCAAACTTTTCAGAGTAAGAACACTCATTTCAATGATACAATCATATCGTTTGATTTTATTAAGAATGAGAAGGAACTTTGTATATATAAAAAGATCAGTAGGAGCGTTATCACATTCCTCATACTGTACGTAGCTGATATCCTTCTTATTGAAAATGATATTTCTATGCTGACCTTGATCAAAAGATGATTGTTCAAAAAATTCTTCATGAAAGATCTAGGAGAGGTATCCTATATTCTACGAATAAAGGTCTATAAAGATCGATCTAAAAGGATGCTTAGCCTTTTATAAAAAATATACATAGAGAAAGCACTGAAGAGATTCAGTATGAAAAACTCAAAAAAGAAACTCCTACCTCTTAAGCATGGTATCACTCTCTCCAAGAAGATGTGTCCAAGTACATCTGAGGAGATTGAGCATATGAGCATGATCCTTTATATTTTGATTATAGGGAGCCTCATGTATGCCATGTTATATACTCGACCTGATATTGTCTTGTTGTAAGCGTCATGAGCAGATATCACTCGAATCCAGGCGAAGAGTACTGGATAGCTGTGAAGAATATGTTTAAGTACTTGAGAAAAACTAAGGATTTGTTCTTGATCTTTGGGGGAGGATCAGAGTTGCGGATTGAAGGATACACTGATTCAAACTTTATGTCTAATCCTGATGATAAAAGATCTACATTGGGGTATGTGTTCAAATGCAATGGTGGTGCAACTAATCGGAAGAGTTTCAAGCAATCTGTTATCGTGGATTCAATGTGTTGCCCAGCTATGCAACCCAAGAGGGGGGGGGGTGGATTGAGTTTCTAAAAATTTTGAACTTAACTAATGACTTATGAAAAAAATTTGTCAATAGCTAAATGAATGAGGAGAATAACCTTAGTTCAAGATTAATTGCCAAAAGCAAGAATGCAAGGAAATAATGAAGAGTTAAAGAGAAGCAATTATGCACACCACAAACAAAAGGATTTATAGTGGTTCGGTGCCAACCTTGCACCTACATCCACTCCCCAAGCTCCTACTTGGGAATTTCAATCCACTAAACTTGTATTCAACCCGAATACAAACGTCAAAAACTCCGACACTAGCTATCCCAAGCTAGTCCACTTGTTTTCCGGATACAAGCCAACCCAATACACTCCGATTCTAGGTTCGGATCAACCTTCCCTTGTTTTGGAACCCCTCCAAAAGAAAAACAATCACTCAAAATGAGTAAAATAATTTATAGCACAAATAAGTACAAGAAAAGCCCCTTTAATGAGCGAATATAACTTTAAATACACTTTACTCAAGAGAAGAAGCCCCTTTTTGAATTTCCTCAAAGTGGATGGAGAATTGATTGAGCGCTTGAGGAGTTGGTGAGCTTGGATTGATGGCTTCTTGAAAGCTTTAAATGAGCTCTTGATTAGGGCTGAAAAGTTGGCTTGAGAAACCCTTTCTTTTTTGAATGCTCTTGAATGCTCTCTTGAATGCTCTTCTTTTTCTTTTTAATCTCTTGCACTCTCTCTTTCTTCTTGTTGTTTGTTTCTCACCTTTGAATCTTTTTATAGCTTTAAGAAATAGAGGAAAATATTCTAGGCAGAAAAAGAGCCGTTAGAGCACATTAAATGAGCATTTAAAGCACTTAAAACGGGTTAAAAACTAGCCGTTGCGAAAAAATCCCGTCGCAGGGATCGACTCATGAGTCGACTCATGCCTCAGGGGTCGACTCATGAGTCGACCTCTGTTGAAGCAACCAGAAAACAGGTTTCTGCAATTTTTGGCCTAAAACAGTAGAAGTCGACTCATGAGTCGACTCATGCCTTGAGGGTCGACTCATGAGTCGACTCACAGGCCGTGCCAAGCCAAAAATTCAGCGTGCCAAACTGCTCATTGTGCCATGAGCTGACTCATGAGTCGACTCATAGTTTTCAAACATGCATAACTTCAAAAATACAAATCCAAAAATAATAAAATTTTCACCAATAGATCACAAATCTTTTGTTCTACCAAATGATACTATTAAATCAGGGTTTTGATAAAATTATAATTTTGCCCCTGAAGAGTACAAAGACTTTTTCAAATAAAAAAATATTGGTACCCCTTCAATCTGCTTTGTAATCATCAAAATCAATCTAGGAGCAACAATCTCTTCCTTTTTGATGATGACAAAACACTTGAACAAAAGTATTTATGTGAATCATGAATTTCAAAAGGATGCAATTGCTTGAAAAGAATATTGATTCTTTTGGCATGTGATACAAATGATCATATACAAAAATAGTTTGTCCATTTGCTTAAAGATTTGAAAATTTGCTCATTGGATTATGTGATTTTGATGTTAGAGCAAAAAATTTATTTTTGTTATCAGAGCAAGTTGTATCTTGAAAATTTGCTCATTCTCATTTGATTATTTAGTTTTAGTATCAGAGCAAAAATAATTGAGTGTACCAATGCATGTCTAAGAGTTAATTTGTAAAGTATATTAGAGCATGTTAAATTTAAGATGTATCAGAACAAGTAAGAATTTTAAAGCATATCAGAGCATATTTAAAGAAGTAATTTTAAAGGTTGCTCATTTGCATTGTACTTAGCAATTTACTCATTGTATTTTTAAGTTATTTAATAATTTTACTTTTGATATTGTTCTTTAATTTCTCCCCAATTCATTCATTTTATTTATAATTTTGCTTTTGATATGTTTCTTTTTCTTTAATTTCTCATAATTTGTAGTTTTGCTTTTGATGGGTTGCTTTTTCTTTAATTTCTCCCTCTTTTTGACATCATCAAACATTGTTAACTCCCCCTCTTTTTCTGAATACGTTTTCTCTTTAATACTTTTAGTGCTAATCATTAATGTTTGCTCCCCCTTAATACAGCAATCATTAACAGCAATCATCAACAAAGAGAAGATATTTCAACAAGGAGAATATATATAACCAAAAAGATGATTGACATCATTACAAAAAATAGATATATAGGTAAAAGATGATTAAAACCATAATTGTTTCAATACATATTTCATAACATAAAAGTCAGCTAGCTAATGTCATTACATGGCCCCAAAATACAGATCCTAGAAAGAACAAGAGACTAACACCTAGGATCTAGTAAAGATCATGACTAGAAGGATCGGAGTCATCAGATATAGGGTGAGGAGATGATGGATCTCGACCAGAAGAACGTCCTCTACCCCGTCTGCCTCTGGCACGAGCAGGTGAGCGAGATGAACTAGGAGGCTGAGAACGTTGAGAGGCCAAGGACTGGACTGAAAGAGTGAGTCTGATGGAATCAAGAACGTTCAGTGCTCTGGAAACAGACTGAAGTAGAGCAGTGAACTGAGTAGATGCATGCTCACTCGAGCCTCTGATCTCTCTCCTCAATAACTTATAGCCACCCTCCAATGCACCTCTGAGCCTGCCAGCCTCTGCAGTAAGGTCTGTGACCTCAATAGTGGACTCCCGTGGCTGAGGATGGGCCAAAGCTAGGACTTGCCCCTGCAAGTCAAGAACTCTCCCAGTCAGTCTCCAAACAGTGTCCTCTAGCTGCTGAATCCGAATAGACTGATCTGAGATCAACTGAAACACAGTGGAGATATGGGGAATCAGGGTCTGATCAGATGAATCTAATGAAGTGGACCCTGGTGCAAATGTAGTAGTGCTCCACTGTCGAGATAGCAACGAAGCCACACGCTGAGATATCTGCTCGATCTGATCATCAGCCAGTCTGAACTCTGAAGAAGGTGCACTGCTCTCTGGCTGATGTACTGGTGTGGGCCTCCTGGTGAACTCTGAAGGGCCAGCCTCTGGATCTGGAATAAACTGGATATCTGGTGATGCTGCCCTGAAGTCATGGATAGGAGATGATGGACCTTCTTCTTCAGCTCTGTCTTCTACTCTGTCCTCAGCTCTCTCCTCAGAACCCTTGATCCAACCACCTTCAGTTTTAGTAAATCCCATGCGGTGCAGAGTATGTTGGTTGATGGTGTCTACATGAGAAAGCTTTGCAGATGCCTCCCCCTCAAAGCTGACTCCAAACCTCCTAAAAACTCGAGTAAGGGCCATACCAAAAGGCAGATGTGCCTTGGATCTGTTCAGTGTCTCTCTTATGGCCTCAATCATTAGTGCAGGGAGGTTTAGGGGGGTTTGAGTGATAACATGAAACATAATACAAATATCTCTACTAGAAAGTAGATCATGCCTACCACTCCTAGGGAAGAAGAGCTTTGTCACTAACTGATGTAAGATCCTCATCTCAATAGACAGAATTTTGGCTTCCAATTTATTCAAACTTCCTGAGTAGGTTCCTCCTAGAATAACACTGATCCCCTCTTCCTTTACTGGGAGTTCCATGTAAGAATAACCCTCACAGGGCAAATGTAGTATTTCTCCCAAAATAGCAGGATCCAGACAAATATCAACTCCCTTTACTGTAGAAGTCACTGTTCCATTCCCATAATGTAGATTCTGATAAAATTCTCTAACTAGGTCTACAAAAGTGACTTCCTTAAGAGAGCAGTAGAAACCCCAACCCTGGTTTTTAATTTTTGTTCCAAAGGTGAAACCCTCTTTTTCAAAGAACCGAAAATTCACATTTTTTTCGGTTTCAACCTTCCTATCAGATAGAGGGATCTTACTGGGGCTAAGGGAAGACTGAGAGGGACCTTGACCTGACACAGAAGCCGGAGTGGGAGCAGTGGAGGACTGAGCAGCTTGCCTTTTTCTGCGGACATTTTCTTCTAGATCACGGACCGACTTTCTTCTCTGAGGGAGCTTCATCTTCGGAGCCATTCTCAACACAGCAGCAGGCAGAGAGACTTGGAGGATCAAGTGGATGAGTGGAAGAAGGGCTATAAAAGGATGGAGAGGGATTTTGGCGGAGAGAAGAGGCGGATTTGAGAAGAACGGTGGAGGCTAGGGCACGCTCCAACCGTTTCAATCAAAAAGAAAAGACGCAAAAATCCCCTTTCCCAGGTGGTGATTTGTGGTGGAGAGGAGAAGGGAGAACAACCTTGAGCTAGATCCTTGGTTTTGAAGAGAATGAGGATGAGGATGGCGGTTCTTGGAGGGAGAAAGACGAAGAGATGAGTCGGCTCACGAACAGGCTTCCAATTAAAAAGAAAGAGCTCGTGGGAAGTTGGCAGTAATTACAAGTATGCCATAGGGTCGACTCAAGGGGGTCGACTTATGAAACTCAGAAATTCAGAAAAAATATGAATAAATTCCAGAAAAATTTGAAATTTTGGGAGAAGAAATTTTGCTCAATGACAAGTTATGAGAATGATAATCTTGAGCATTTAGGACCAAGAGAGATGATGGAGATTAAGCTCAAAGAATTTTTGACATCAAATCTTTGGAATTTGAAAAAATATTTAGGCATATGGATCAAGAATTCCTAGATTTCTCCTAATTTCACAGAATCTGTCCTCACTAAGGGCCTTTGTAAAGATATCAGCTAATTAATTTTCAGTGCAAACATATTCAAGAATTATATTTTTGTTTTGAACATATTCTCTTATAAAATGATGTCTAATTTCAATATGTTTAGACCTTGAATGTTGAATTGGATTTTTAGATAGATTTATGGCACTTGTGTTGTCACATCTTATTGGTGTTTCATTAAGTTTGATTCCAAAGTCTTCGAGTTATTGCTTAATCCACAAGATTTGAGCACAACAACTTCCGGCTGCAATGTATTCGGCCTCAGCCGTAGACAGTGCTACCGAATTTTGTTTCTTGCTAAACCAGGAGATTAGGTTAACTCCAAAAAATTGGCAAGTTCCACTTGTGCTTTTTCTATCTAATCTACATCCAGCAAAATCAGCATCTGAATATCCTAATAAATCAATTTGTGAGTCCTTAGAGTACCATAACCCTAGAGTTTGAGTACCATTCAAGTATCTAAGGATTCTTTTAACAGCATTCAAATGAGATTCTTTAGGATTAGATTGATATCTAGCACATAGGCAAACACTAAACATGATATCAGGCCTACTTGCAGTTAAATATAATAATGAGCCATTCATACCTCTATAGTATTTTAAGTCTACACATTTACCTTCATCATCCTTGTCAAGCTTACATGAGGGGCTCATTGGTGTGCCAATTGGTTTGGAGTTCTCCATTCCAAATCTTTTGAGTAGTTCCTTGGTGTACTTGCTTTGGGTGATGGAGATTCCCTCTTTTGTTTGTTTGATTTGGAGTCCGAGGAAGAAGGTAAGTTCTCCCATCATGCTCATCTCGAACTCCCCCTGCATGAGCTTAGCAAAGTCTTGACAGAGAGATTCATTAGTAGACCCAAAAATTATGTCATCAACATAAATTTGTATTATTAACATATCATTTTGATTTCTTTTAATAAAAAGGGTTGTATCTACATTTCCTCTTGAAAAACCATTATTTAGTAGAAATTTGCTTAGCCTATCATACCAAGCTCTAGGTGCTTGTTTTAATCCATATAAAGCTTTATTCAATTTAAAAACATGATTAGGAAAAGCATGATTTTCAAATCCCGGGGGTTGTTCTACATAGACTTCTTCAGCAATATATCCATTTAAAAATGCACTTTTAACATCCATTTGAAATAATTTGAATTTCATAAAGCAAGCATATGCAAGTAGAAGTCTAATGGCTTCTAATCTAGCAACAGGTGCAAAGGTCTCATCAAAATTAATTCCTTCTTCTTGATTATATCCTTTAGCAACCAATTTTGCTTTATTTCTAATTACATTACCATGTTCATCTAATTTGTTCCTAAAGACCCATTTTGTGCCAATTATTGAATAGTTTTTAGGTCTTGATACTAAAGTCCAAACATTATTTCTTTCAAATTGATTAAGTTCCTCTTGCATTGCATTAATCCAATTATGATCATTTTCAGCTTCTTCAATAGTTTTTGGTTCAAGATGAGATACAAAAGCACAATGATTAAATACATCTCTAAGTGAAGAACGAGTTTTTACCCCATGCATAGGATCACCAATAATCAACTCCTTAGGGTGACTGTGAACATACCTCCATTTCTTGGGTAGGTCATTTGTACCTTGAGGTTGTTCTTGAATTTTTCACCTCTCTCATCATGTTTGTCTTCTTGTTCCTCATCCTCTTGTGTTGTTGAATCTTTCAGAGTGATCTCCTTCATACCTTCTATTAGAGGATCTGCATCATCAACACCCTCATTCTTCCTTGAAGGAAGATCGTTAGATTCATCAAAAACAACATGTATGGACTCCTCAACTACTAAAGTTCTTTTGTTAAAAACTCTAAAAGCTTTACTAGTGGAGTAACCTAGAAAGATTGCTTCATCTGATTTTGCATCAAATTTATCAAGTCTTTCTTTACCATTATTTAATACAAAACATCGACAACCAAAAATATGAAAATATGCAATATTTGGTTTTCTTCCTTTCCAAAGTTCATAGGGGGTTTTCTTTAAAATTTGTCTAATCAAAGCACGATTTAAAATGTAACATGCTGTGTTAATTGCTTCCGTCCAAAAATATCTTGGAAGGTTGCTTCACAAAGCATGGTACGGGCCATTTCTTCTAAGGTTCTATTTTTCCTTTCAACTACCCCATTTTGTTGGGGTGTTCTAGGAGCAGAGAAGTTATGGCCAATTTCATTTTCATCACAAAAGTTTTCAAAGTCTTGATTTTCAAATTCAGTTCCATGATCACTTCGAATATTTTGAATTGAAAATCCTTTTTCATTAGTGACTTTCGATAAAATTTAGTGAAAATATGAAAAGTTTCATCTTTGTGTGCTAAAAAGAAAACCCAAGTAAAACGAGAGTTATCATCTATAATTACAAAACCATATCGTTTTCCTCCTAGACTAGTGGTTCTAGTTGGTCCAAATAAGTCCATATGCAAAAGCTCTAAAGGTCTAGAAGTTGAAACAAATTTTTGGATTTAAATGAAACTCTGTTTGTTTACCTAGTTGGCATGCATCACAAATTTTATCTTTTTCAAAATTCAGTTTAGGCAAGCCAAGAACTAATTCTTTCTTAATTAATTTGAAAGAGAATGCATGCTAATGTGTGCAAGTCTACGATGCCAAAGCCAACTAGTCTCATTAACTTTAGCATTCAAGGATACTAGGCATTGCATGTTATTTTGGCTAAATCATTTAAATCTACCATATAAACATTGCCATGTCTATGTCCAATAAATTTAATGCCATCGTTAATAGGACTAGTTACAATGCAAACAGATGATTCAAAAACAACCTTTTATATCCTTTATCACAAAATTGACTAATGCTTAGTAAATTATGCTTTAAACCACTAACTAGCAAAACATTTTAATGTATTTGAAGGGAGTGATATCAATGTTACCTATCCCGATGATCTTTCCTTTGCCATTATCTCCAAGGTGACCATCCCTCCATCCTAGCATCAAGCGTGATGAATTGTGATTCATCACCAGTCATGTGTCTCGAGCATCCACTGTCAAGATACATTTCTGTTTCCTCCTTGGGATGCTAGACACACCTGCAAGCAAAAGTCAAGTTTTTGGTTTTAGGTACCCAAGCTTTCTTGGGTCCTTTTTGGTTAGTCAAAATGGTCCTTTTGGAACCCATATTTTTCTTTATAGTTGAGTTGCATATTTGTCAAAGAAGCAAGTGTATGACTTATGTCCTACTCTACCACATTTGAAACAAGTAATATTGGTAGACTTGTTACTTAAAGAATTTACATAAATATTTTTTCAGATATTTTTTGTTTCTTCGAGGGGTTATAGCCAAGTCCAGCTTATCATATACGGCTTTTTGATTATCAAGAATCATATGAGTTTGTTTGAACTTAAGGTGAACTTTTCTATTATTGATTTTAGCTTGGCAATTTCATTCTTTAAGCTTTGATTTTCTTGAAGCAAGGTGGATTTTTCCAATTGAAAAGTTTTCAGCTTGTTTCACTAAGGATTGATTTTTCAATTTCAGCTCTTTGTTTTTTCATCCCTAGTTTCTTTAATTCATCAACTAAATCATAGAATGCTTCATGCAATTCTTCAAATGTAAAATCACTAGGGGTTTCGAAATTACCTCATTTTCGTGTGCCATAAGGCACAGGTTGGCTTGTTCGGTTGAGGTTTCCTCATCGGAGCTTGAGTCATCACTCGCACTCCATGTGGCCATCATGGCCTTCTTCTTGAACTTCTTGGGACCTTTCTTCAGTTGTGGACATTCGGATTTGAAGTGTCCCGGCTTCTTGCACTCGTAGCAGATAAGGGGTTGGTCTTTCTCTTTTTCTTTGCTTTGTTCCCTTTTGTGAATGGCCTCTTTCTCATCCCCTGTTTCTTTTTCTCAAAAATTTCTTGAATCTTCGGGTGATGAGAGCCATCTCTTCATCTGTTCTTCATCTTCAGTGTCATCAGTTTCTTCATCAGGAGGAGCTGTGGATTTGAGGGCAATGGTTCTTTTCTTTTTGACTTCTTCCTCTTGATGTTGCTTCATGCTTAGCTCATGAGTCATCAAAGATCCAAGAAGCTCTTCTAGAGGTAGAGTGTTCAAGTCCTTCTTCTTGGATGGCAGTCACTTTGGCTTCCCAAGTTCTTGGCAAGGACCTGAGAATCTTTCTTACAAGCTCACTGTTAGTATAGGACTTACCAAGACTCTTTAAACCATTAATGATATCAGTAAAATGAGTAAACATTACAGTTATGGACTCATCATGCTCCATTTTAAACAATTCATATTTATGCACAAGCATGTTTATTTTAGACTCTTTTACTTGATTGGTTCCCTCATGGGTTACTTCTAACCTATCCCATATTTCTTTAGCAGATGAACAAGTAGAAATGCGATGTTTGCATCAAGAGCACAATAAAGTACATTCATTGCTTTAGCATTTAATTGGGCCATCTTTTATCAACCTCATCCCATTCTTTCTCGGGTTTGGTTGATTCCTCACCATCTATAATTTTAGTGGGTGTGTGAGGACCGTTCACTATGATACTCCACATATCATAGTCGAGTGCTTGTATGAATATTTTCATCCGAGCTTTCCAATAGGTGTAATTAGACCCATTGAAAAGTGGAGGTCGGTTGGTGGATTGCCCCTCGGCTAGAGAAGTACCGACGTGGGTTGCCATAGATCTTTGGCTCTTTGATTGTTTAGATCAAAGACGGGCTAGAGCACCGGGCTCTGATACCACTTGTTGCCCAGCTATGCAACCCAAGAGGGGGGGTGAATTGGGTTTCTAAAAATTTTAAGCTTAACTAATGACTTATGAAAAATGTTTGTCAATAGCTAAATGAATGAGGAGAATAACTTAATTCAAGATTAATTGCCTAAAAGCAAGAATGCAAGGAAATAATGAAGAGTTAAAGAGAAGCAATTATGCACACCACAAACAAAGGATTTATAGTGGTTCGGTGCCAACCTTGCACCTACATCCACTCCCCAAGCTCCTACTTGGAATTCCAATCCACTAAACTTGTATTCAACCCGAATACAAACGTCGAAACTCCGACACTAGCTATCCCAAGCTAGTCCACTTGTTTTCGGGTACAAGCCAACCCAATACACTCCGATTCTAGGTTCGGATCAACCTTCCTTGTTTTGGAACCCTCCAAAACAAAAACAATCACTCAAAATGAGTAAAATAATTTATAGCACAAATAAGTACAAGAAAAGCTCCTTTAATGAGCGAATATAACTTTAAATACACTTTACTCAAGAGAAGAAGCCCTTTTTGGATTTCCTCAAAGTGGATGGAGAATTGATTGAGCGCTTGAGGAGTTGGTGAGCTTGGATTGATGGCTTCTTGAAAGCTTTAAATGAGCTCTTGATTAGGGCTGAAAAGTTGGCTTGAGAAACCTTTTTCTTTCTCTCTTGAATGCTCTTGAATGCTCTCTTGAATGCTCTTCTTTTCTTTTCAATCTCTTTCTTGTTTCCCACCTTTTGAATCCTTTTATAGCTTTAAGAAATAGAGAAAATATTCTAGGCTGAAAAAGAGCCGTTAGACACATTAAATGAGCATTAAAAGCACTTAAAATGGGTTAAAAACTAGCCGTTGCGGAAAAATCCCGTCACAGGGGTCGACTCATGAGTCGACTCATGCCTCAGGGGTCGACTCATGAGTCGACCTCTGTTGAAGCAACCAGAAAATAGGGTTCTGTAATTTTTGGCCTAAAACTGCAGGGTCGACTCATGAGTCGACTCATGCCTTGAGGGTCGACTCATGAGTCGACTCACAGGCCGTGCCAAGCCAAAAATTCTGCGTGCCAAACTGCTCATTGTGCCATGAGCTGACTCATGGTCGACTCATGGATTTCAAACATGCATAACTTCAAAAATACAAGTCCAAAAATAATGAAATTTTTGCCAATAGATCACAAATCTTTTGTTCTACCAAATGATACTATTAAATCAGGGTTTTGGTAAAATTATGATTTTGCCCCTGAAGAGCACAAAGACTTTTTCAAATAAAAATATTGGTACCCCTTCAATCTGCTTTGTAATCATCAAAATCAATCTAGGGAGTAACACCCTCCGACACTCAAGTCAGTTCTTTGCCTCAACAAGAATGGAGTGCTCGAACAGAAATTTTAGCAGAGTTTCTAGGTAAAAATGAGAGCTTATAGAATAACGTATCTGGGGTTCCCCCTTTTATAGGCAGAGGGGGCAACAAACTGATGGTGATGCCTGTAACCGTCTGGCAGTGGGCCACCCAGAGTCAGAAAGAATTTATTACGGAGGGTAGTGGAGTGGAATCATGGCTATCATCGTGGCTCGCCATGTGGAATCAGTTATGGGAGTGGAGCGGCGTCCGCTGTCGTGACTCGTCAGGGAGTGGTGGAATCGCACAGGATCCGCCGCAGGGAGTGGAGCAGAATCGTGGCCATTAGTACGGCCTGCCAGGGAGTAATGGAGCTGCATCGGGTCTGTCGCAGGGAGTGGAGTAGTGTTGTCCGTTACTGTGGCCTGCCAGGGGTCCAGACTTGTCGGCCGAAGTTTGGTTGGAGTCGGTAGCGAGGTCCGGCACCTATAGGAGTTCGGGCGAGGTCTTCCCGCAGTCGGAATAGAAGATAGAGTCTGGCTTCCGTAGGAGTCCGGACGAAGTCTACTTGCAGTTGGGGCATGGGCAGAGTCTGGCTCCCGTAGGAGTCCGGACGAAGTCTATCTGCAGCTGTTGAAGTCGAGGACGGAGCCCGGCTTTCATAGGAATCTGGGTGGAGTCTTCCTGCAATTAAAGTCAGGGGCGAAGTCTGGCTCCCGTAGGAGTCCGGACGAAGCTTACCAACAGTTGAAGTTGGGGATGGAGCCTGACTCCCGTAGGAGTCTGAGCGGAGTCCACTTGCAGTTGAAGTCGTGGGCAGAGTTCGGCTCCCGTAGGAGTCCGGGCGAAGTCTGTCTGCAGCCGTTGGAGTCGAGGATGGAGCCCGGCTCCCATAGGAATCCGAGCGGAGTCTTCCTGCAATTAAAGTCAGGGGCAAAGTTCGGCTCCCGTAGGAGTCTGGACGAAGCTTACCAGCAGTTGAAGTTGGGGACGGAGCCCGGCTCCATAGGAGTCCGGGCAGAGTCCACTTGCAGTTGAAGTCGTGGCGAAGTCCGGCTCCCATAGGAGTCCGGACGAAGTCTGTCTGCAGTCGTTGGAGTCGAGGATGGAGCCCGGCTCCCGTAGGAATCCGGCAGAGTCTTCCTGGAATTAAAGTCAGAGGTGAAGTCTGGATGAAGCTTACCAGTAGTTGAAGTTGGGGACGGAGCCCGACTCCCGTAGGAGTCCGGGCGGAGTCCACTTGCAGTTGAAAGTCGGAAGAGACTTGCGAGGGTCAATCCCATCAAGATCTTCGACCGAGGTATTTTATACCCAACATTAGATTTTACTCAAATTTGGATGTGAGATAGAGAAGAAAAAAGCTCTTTGGTGTGAAAAATCTCATACAAAAACTATTTGTGCATGGAAAAAAGTGGCATCCAAAGTAGCAGGCGCAAGGGAGAAAAGTCTAATGTAATATGGACTCTTCATTTCCTAATTTGAATCCAAAACAATCACATCTGATTTAGTCCAAATAAAATAGATAAAATCTAATCTAATTAGGTTCATAAATTTTTAATCAAATCTTAATCAAATTAGAAATTGATTGAATCAAAATCCTGATCAAATCAGGGATAATTCTTCCTTAGAGATTCGATCATCTCATAGCCTAATCAGGTCAAACCTAATTAAATCTAATTCTATTATATTTTATTTAATCAGTAATCTAATTATTAATTAATCCTTCATTAATTCATTAACACTTGGTGAATAAATTTATTACAACTTTTACATAAGGTTAACCATCAATCGAATTGACAATTAAGCCTTTGAACGATTCTCAATCATTGATCAACCATATGATCAGTCAAAAATTTTTTTGAATATGATCCCATAGGTTCGAACCTAAGTCAATAGCATAAAAATATTTTTGAACCAATCGATATAACCATCTAATAATGGTAACCCAACGTCTGGATAGGTCGAATGATGGCAAAGCAATATTCAAGAACCTACTGACATATTGTTATTGTATAATTCATTCCTTTGACCTTAATACTCAAGGATGACCTAGGATTTAACTGTCAATCCTAGATAAGTTACCTACATTGTATTTCAATCTTTCAAATCCATCACATGGATTATCCAAGCTCAGATTTTGCTAAATTAAAATATATTGATACATTTACTCTTACTAATTTGGAAGGATCAATCTCATTTTGACTCACGCACTGACTTGATAAGTACTTGACTGTATCTAGAAATCTTCCATCACTGAATTATAAACTCAGATAGTCCAATGCCAAAGTACAATGAATTATTTGCAAGTCATCGTGATGATCTCAGGTTGGAGGGACACTAATATGCATACTCTTTGCGAGCTACTCTTGACAGCAAAGTGCTCCACAGTTGGTCACATTTAGTAACGATGTACTCCTATATCTCACCTGCATGCCATAACCAATATCTCCACACCATTTGGTTATGAGGACAACCAATGCATATGGCACAAAATGACCTACATTTGATATCGCTATCATTTTGGTAATAGCGTATCATTTGGTCACGAACCAATTTAAGGATTACGTGATAAATCCTCCTTTATTGATCAAAGTAATCCTAAAGACTTCATCACAATATAGGAGTTCGTTAGAAGATGTAACCTTGTGATGAAGAAGGTCAAATAATTTTTATTATTTATCAATTTATTTACATTTATATTAGTACAATCGTCAAACGATTGGCTTAGGACACAATTCTCAATAACTCTCACTTGGACTAAAGCCAATCAGTGTAGTACTATATATCCATCTTCGATTTATCATCTCAGAACTCCTATATGTTGAGGCTTTAATAAATGGGTTGGTCAGATTTTTTTTCCATCGATCTTTTAAAGATTGACGTCACCTTAAGAGATTTCTTGCATAAGATGGTAGCGATATAAAATGCTTGGTAAGCTAATGAAACTTCAACTCGAAGGCATGAGCTATGACTCTGATGCTGTACAATATAACAAGACCATCATCGGAGGGTGCCACTCCTAGCTTGCTAGTGAACCTGTACAATCACATAGCTTTCTTGCAAGTATTGGATGCTATAATATATTTTGCCTCACAATTTGAATTTGCTATATTATTCTGCTTAAAACTTTTCCAACAGATTGCTTCATTATTTAGGGTAAGGATGTATTCCGATACGTTCTTGCCATTATTATATCCAACTAAAAATTGAAGTCATACTCTATAAGTTTTAAGTCAGATTCTCCATAACCAAGTTATCGATCTTTAATATTTCTCAAATACTTAAGGATGACCTTTCAGCGATTCTCACTCAAATCTTGTAGGTATCCACTATGAAAGGAATATGCCCTACAAGCCATTCAAAATTTATATTTTGATGGGTTTTCCTTGTAATCTCCAGACTCATGTATTGACTCTTTAAATAATAAAAGATATTTTTCATCATATGCTGGATCTTACTTTTGTAATGATTAGGATGAACTCCATAAATCAGGGTAATGGATTTAGGGTTATGATGAGATCATACCTATGAGATCTAAAATCTTAAAAATCTTGATTTAGAATATTTCTAGTCATAGAAGCATTGAGAAGGGGATCAATGTTCTGGATAGACTAGCACTTCCTATGTATGCTCCATGAAAAAGGTGGCTGATATAATATGCCATATGTGTGAGACACTAATACAAGGAAGTAGGTGCTCATTAGAGAATGAGTTCACTGAATTGATCTGACTTAAGAAACATCTTATGGAATTTACTTATCCGTCAAAAGATATTTTCTTATAATGGAAGTTGTGCATATAATTCCTTGACCTAAGACTACCATAGAACTTTATATATATGAATCTATATTTTTGGTTCATACTCATTCAGGATTTAGTCATATATGTGTTAGATGTGTGCCCTAGATGTTAGATCGACTGACACATTCCTGTACAGATCTAAGGGCAAATTTATAATTTTGACTATAAATGAATAAAAGGGTTATTCTTCTATCACATTATGTACATTGTGCCTGTGATACATCCTTTGAGTTAGTGGGAATATAAATTCATATTTTCAAGAGTTGAAAATTTAAGGCATGAATTTACATAACTAACTCATAAACAGCTCTTGACCATAAGATCATCACGAGGATGGTGATTGATCCGGAAGGTTGGTGTACGATTGCTTTCTTAGGGTAGATGTGTCTTGAGTCTATGGTGTGGAGACACCAGAGCGAGAGTACAAGTATTCACTGAGAATTAGAGTACTGAGCGTGACCACTTCGAGCAATCATAAGGAAGTCTACCTTCTCGTGATGACTAGCTCGATGCTGCAGTTGTGTGTCTAGTTTCTTGACCTGAGGTGCAT